>NC_068276.1:59649002-59819002 GCF_025860055.1 Xyrauchen texanus
GGCCGCTATTGAAGCATCTTGGTCTTCCATAACACCTCAGCAGTGCCACAGGCTGATAGCATCCATGCCACGCCGCATTGAGGCAGTAATTAATGCAGAAGGGGCCCAAACCAAGTACTGAGTACATATGCATGATTATACTTTTCAGAGGGCCGACATTTCTGTATTTAAAATCCTTTTTTTATTGATTTCATGTAATATTCAAATTTTCTGAGATTCTGAATTTGGGGTTTTCATAAGCTGTAAGCCATAATCATCAAAATTATATCAAATAAAGGCTTGAAATATCTTACTTTGCTTGTAATGAGTCTATATAATATATTAGTTTCACCTTTTAAGTTGAATTACTGAAATTAATGAACTTTTGCACAATATTCTAATTTTTCGAGTTTCACCTGTATATTGTGTATATATATATTGTTATATAATGTATATATATATAGATATATAATGTGTGTATATATAGTTATATATTGTGTATATATTGTTATATAATGTGTGTATATTGTTATATATTGTTTATATATATATATTGTTATATAATGTGTGTATATATATATATATATATATATATATATATATATATATATATATATATATATATATATATATATATATATATATAGTGTATATATATTGTTATATATTGTATGTATGTATATATATATTGTTATATATATGTGTGTGTATATATATATATATATATATATATATATATATATAGTGTATATATATTGTTATATATTGTATGTATGTATATATATATATATATATATATATTGTATATGTATATATTGTTATATAATGTGTGTATATATATATATATATATAATATATATATATATATATATATGTATTGTTATATATTGTATATATATATATATATATATATATATATATATATATATATATATATATATATATATATATATATATTGTGTATATATATTGTTATTTATTGTATATATATATATTGTTATATAATGTGTGTATATACTGTATATATATTGAATTTATGGGTATTTCTTGGTTTATTTGATACAAAATGCAAAAGTTTAATACTGAAATAATACAGTTTTAGCTTTTACATTTGAGGCAATATTCTGAGTATGTAACAACAGACTACTCCTCCTATAAAATACTTTGTAAAGTACTTTGTTTCCTCTATTTGCTGTGTTCTATTAAATCTCAATTACCCTTTCTACACAGGATTATGATTTTAGTTTTTCATCGAGGCCTTGACAACAGACCTGAAGTGTTCAGAAATGATGTGGCTCCCACAACAATACAGACCTCCACCTGCCAACCCTGATGAGATTAGCACATTCATGGATGTGAAAATGTTAGTTAAAGGGATAGTTCAACCAAAAATTTAAATTCTCGCATCAATTACTCACCCTCATGCCATGCCAGATGTGTATGACTTTCTTTCTTCTGCTGAACATAAATTAAGATTTTTAGAAGAATATTTCAACTTTGTAGGTCCATACAATGGAAATTAATGGTGACCATAACTTAAGCTTCAAAAAGCACATAAAAGCAGTATAAAAGTAATCCATATGAGTCCAGTGGTTAAATCCATGTCTTCAGAAGGGTTTTAATAGGTGTGGGTGGTAAAAAAGACTAATATTCTTAATTAGTCCTTTTTCTATAAATCTACACTTTCGAACAGCCCACCTATGTGTGTTCACGAGAGTTTTTCATCTTCTGTTTTATGGCAATTTGTATTCTTCATGCAAATCACCACCTACTAATTTACATTTTTGGATGAACTATTCCTTTAACTGATTGTTAGGCCATATTTCTGAAGTGTAATTATTTATTTGTTCACAATATTTTAAAATAAAGATTTCATGTTCAAATACTGAAATACAAGATATTAAATATTACATAAAGTGAAAATATTTTGATTTTGTGATTTTTAAATGAACAGGAAATTAATAGGAATAAAATCTCCTACTTACCTGGTATATAGCTTTGAGTCACAACTCTTGATCCCTTGACTTTTTGTAAACAGATAAAAGGCCGACAGGTGATTTTGCATCTCTACATCAGCATCATTTTCCAATTTGGCCTTAAACTAAACACAGAAATAAAAGAAAAGTAAGATTAAGCTAATTTTCCAATTCATGTCATTTACAGCTGTCACTTCATTACTTTCACTCACCTGGAACAAAAATCTGGGAAAAGGACCTTTGTCATTCTCAGGTAGAGGGTAAGAAGGAATTGTCCTCCCAATCTTTTATTATTATTTTTTCCTTATTATATATATATATATATATATATATATATATATATATATATATATATATATATATATATATATATATATATATATATATATATGTGTTAATTGAATCATCACATCTGTCTCAAATGACCAGTAGAGGTCCAGCTTGTACTCTATTACAGAGCAGCTCGCTGAAGGAACTGTTGTGTACCTGTGAAGTGACAATGAATATTATAAATAGTTCACCCAAAAAGTTAAATTCTGCCATCTTACCCCCATGCCATTCGAAATCTGTATGCCTTTAACACAAAAGGGATCAGGTGTTATCAGAAAGTCATAAGTGTGCTACTCAACAAAATATCATTAAACCAGAGTTAATATTTTTTTTACATTAATTTATAGTTTTAGTCTGTTGATGAAAGTCTGTGACATACTTTTAGTCAATGAAAATGATCTAGTTTATTTGATGATGATGATGTGCAAAATGGTCTAACTGCAACAGACTTAACTTTAATAAAATGTTCCAACATTAAAAAAAAAATCAAATGTAAACATGTATCAAAAATACATACTGTCCTTGTTGAGAAAAACCTGAAATGATAATGAATAGACTGAAGTATTAGCTACTTTTTAGAAGTTAGCCAACTGTATTCTGAATTCTTCATGCTTTACATTATTTTTTATTTTATTATTATTATTATTTTAATTCTCAAGATGGCGCCGCAGATGGCAGCCTCGGTGTGGAGCTCTCCAATACTTTTGATGTTTTTGTTTGTTTGTCCTGTGTTTAGTGATTTCTTTCCAATCAATTTAGTCTTTTACCAGGGACGAACTGCTGAACATTCGGCAGCACATACCAGACAATGTTTTCCGGGTTTTTGACTATTCAGACGTTTTGCTGGACATTTTAGTTCAGATGTGTTGTTCAAGGACGCTATGAGACTCATGCGAGGGAAGCGAGCCGGCGCGCTGGTCAAGCTCCGTTAGTGCGGGATTTGAACAGCACTTCTGAGTATTCATCTAGCGAATCTCCACTCTCTTCCAAACAAAACGTACAAACTACATCTCCTCATTCGTACAAACAAGGACTTTACATACTGTGAAAAGTGATGTACAGACGTAACAACATTAAAGAAGATGTGTTGTCCTAATTTGGAAGTGCTCTTTATGAACTGTAAGCCTTTCTACTTGCATGGGACTTTTCCTCGTTTATTCTGGTGAGTGTTTATATTCCTGCACAAGCGTGTGTGAGCGCAAGGCTGCAATAGCTGGCTGATCAGATCCCAGACACGGAACAACAATACCCGGACTCACTTATTAATATTCTCTGTGATTTAAACAGAGCCAACCTCACCCTTGAACTGCCAAAATACAGACAGCACATCACATGCCCCACCAGAGACAGAAATATACTGGATCACTGCTACACATCATTAAAGGATGCATATCGCACTGTCCCTTGAGCAGCTTTGGGACTCGCTAATCACTGTCTGGTAATCACTGTCTGGTTCATTTTCTTCCAACCTACAGGCACAAAGTAAAATCAGCCAAATCTGTAATTAAGACTCTAAAGAAATGAACCAGTGAAGCAGAGCTGGAACTACAAGCCTGCTTTGACTGCACCGATTGGAGTGTGATACTGTGACCTCACAGATACTGTGACATCATATATCAGTTTCTGTGAGGATATGTGCATTCCTATTAGGACTTATTTAACATACAGCAATGACAAACCATGGTTTACAGCAAAACTCAGGCAGCTTCGTCAGGCCAAATATGATGCTTACAGAAGTAGGGATAAAATCTTGTATAATCAGACCAGAAACACACAGACAAAAGAGATTAGAGTGGATAAAAGAAGCTACTCTGAGAAGCTGAAAAATTATTTTTCAGCTAATGAAACTGCATCAGTGTGGAGAGGCCTGAGAGACATTACTAACTACATGACACCATCCCTCAACACTGTAGGGAATCAACAACTGGCCGATGACCTGAATGTGTTTTACTCTAGATTTGAAAAGCCCAGTCTCACATCCCACACCTTATCTGACCTTCACTTCATACAAACATCAACACCTCCTGTGACCCCCCTCCTCCCCTCTCCTGCTACTCAACCTGCACTTAAGATCTGTGAAGAGGATGTGTGCCGGGTCTTCCAGAAACAAAAGACAAGGAAAGCACAGGGCCCAGAGGATGTTTAACCCATTTGTCCAAAATCCTTTGCTGACCAGCTGGCCCCCATCTTCACACAATCTTCAATAGATCACTGGAGCAGTGTGAAGTTCCCTGCCACCATCATCCCTGTCCCAAAGAAACCCAAAATACCAGGACTTAATGACTAAGTCTGTCGCTCTGACGTCTGTGGTCATGAAGTCATTTGAGAGTTTGGTGTTGGCCCAACCAAAGGACTTCACTGGACCCTTTCTGGATCCCCTTCAATTTGTTTATCGAGCGAACAGGTCTGTGGATGATGCAGTCAACATGGGACTGCATCATATCCTGCAACATCTGGACAGACCAGGGACATATGCAAGGATCCTTTTTGTAGACTTTAGTTCAGCTTTCAACACCATCATCCCAGCTATTCTCCAGGCTAAATTAAACCAAATCTCTGTCCCCACCTCTATCTGTCAGTGGATCACCAGCTATCTGACAGATTTTCAGCAGCTTGTGAGAATGGGGAAATTCACTTACAGCACCTGTACGATCAGCACTGGTGCCCCCCAGGGATGTGTACTCTCCCCACTACTCTTCTCACTGTATACCAATAAGGACCCCTCTGTCAAGCTCCTGAAGTTTTCAGATGACACTACTGTCTTCTGCCTCATCCAGGATGACAATGAGACTGCAACCCAGGAACACCCCAACATTGACTCCGCTCACCATTCTGAACAGTACTATGGCAGCACTGGAGTCATTCAGGTTCCTGGGCTCTCCCATCTCACAGCAGTTATTGAGTCTGTCCTCTGCGCTTCAATAACTGTCTGGTTTGGTTCAGCTACGAAATCGGACATCAGAAGACTACAAAGGACAGTTCGGACTGCTGAGCGGATTAATGGATGCCCCCTGCCCACCTTTCAAAAACTGTACACATCCAGAGTGAAGAAAAGGGCTGGAAAAATCACTCTGGACCCCACTCACCCAGCCCACTGGCACAGTCTGTCTCCCTCATGTTTCCTAAGACTCTTATCTTGAAGTGCTTTCCCGGACTACATTTCCCAGTATGCACTGCCCTCATCACTGCCATCTGTTCCTGATTGTTCTCACCTGTTCTCCATTCCCTCATTAGCTTTTGTAGGTATAAATACCCTCTAGTCAGTTCTTGTTTGTTGTTGTTTTGAGTTCCCATTTGTTGTTTGACTGTCATCATTTTTATTAAAGCCAGCACATAGATCCTATGTCTCCTGTCTCATCTCAGCAACCATTCATTACACCCACTACCTTTTTAAACTGTTGCCTTTTGGCCAGTGCTACAGACCACTGAGCACCAGAATCATCAGGACAGTTTCTTTCCTCAGGCTGTCCATCTCATAAACAGTTAAAACTGGCCCATTGAGCAATAATTATGTGCAATACACAGCTTAGTCTCTCTGTCTCTCTATATATAGTCTTATTGTGTATTTCTATATACTTATATTTTCCATGTGCTTTTTTATTTTTATTCTACTTTTTTATTATCTCTGTCTTCTTGTTGTATTGTTTGTGCACTGGAAGCTTCTGTCACCTAGACAAATTCCTTGTAGTGTAAGCATACTTGGCAATAAAGCTAATTTTGATACATTTTCTGTGAAAGGATATTACATTGCGTTTAGTGAGTCTTGTGAAAACAGTGTAGGCACAATGCAAATTATGCATTTTCTTACTTGCACATCAGTTATTTTAAGTTAATCTGTTCATTCACTTCACTGTGCAGATGTAAGTTGTTATATTACATATACAGTATGTTGTGGATATAGTGATTAAACTCATGTATAAATAGGATGAGTTTGAATCAGGTATTTATCACGTTTTGAAGCAGTTCATTATGCCGGTGTTCAGCGCGTTTAACCCACACAGCTCAAGCGGCGAAATCCCCAACATATTGGATTAACTATTAGATGAATCCATATCCAATATATTCTTCTATGTACAGATTCTCAAGATTTTTTTTTCTTCTGTTATATCTTGCACTGTTAATATCCTGCAGTATCATTTTTATCTTGTCATATTTTTGTCACAGTATGCTTTAATGAAATAGTTTAATTATCGTCATGATGCACCTTTTTCGTCTCGTCTTCGGTGTCGTTGACGAAGCGAAAAAACTAGTCAACAAGTGTTTTCGGCAGTGATTTCGTTGACTTGATTAACACTGAATTAAACAGACCAATAATACTACAAGAAACCTCCCATAAATGTAGTTCAGCCTTTTGCTATTATTACCAAGTGTGTAGATTTGGCTTGAACATTGGGGGTGGGGGGAGGCTACGGGGGTTGCAGTGTGAGGTATTTACATATTTCTATTGATCATAGTATAAATTAGTGGGGGGGTTGTACTGGCTTGTTTTGATTATTGGAGGGGGGGGGGGGGGGGTACCTTCCCCATACCCCATGGAATATACGCCCCTGATTATTACCATTATTGAGTTTTTAAACTTTTTTTATATATGAAGAGAACAATACAGACCAAAACTGCGGCACAAAACTCAGACTGCGGCAAAATGAAAATGCAGATGAATAATCGAAAAGACTCCAAATGTTTTTAATAACACAAAGCTATCCATAAAAACAAAATGTAAAATAACTATTAGAATGAAATATAACATGAATGTCAATTTATGTTTTTTAGCAACCTACTTATTGAACACGTCAGGAAGAAGCATTCCAAAATCCAGCGTGCACTGTCCAAACTTTGCCATTTAGTTTCTTTTTAAATATTGTTTTATTGTGTTTTGTTTGTGTATTCATATTTTAATATCTTGGCCATTCAAAGAAAAGTAATCAGCACACTTTTCCAAGTTCAGGTGCTAAGACCAACCAAAAAAACTTTCTTTAAACTTCTCTGAAAAGGTCTATTAATAAGTTTGTGTATTAGCAGAATACTCAACTTTTACGATGTGAATGCACTATCAGATTAAGTCTTGTTTGTGTACGGCCAGCATTTGTGTGTTTGCTTGATGTGATTATGCATTTGTGACTATAAATAATGAGATAACAGTGCAATGCTGATTGTTCAGACGTTAAGGATGTTGTGCATTTTGGAACTGTAATACAGACATATAAGACGTGGTTTGAGATGCTTGTATTAGTAGCAGTTCTCCCTAATTAAAAACACATCTTTGATGCTGTCTTCCCTCAGTCAAACTCTGCAAATGACACTATCTCTGGTGACTTGTTTGTCCGAACATGTGGAAGCAGGGGACAAATGAGAAACTCATGGCTTGGGGTTCACTCACAAGAGAATGGCTTAATTACCAGATCTGAATAGACCCCAGACAATGTCCACTTGTGAGGGGCTTCTTTTTCATGGAGAATGGGGGAACCATGACCCACTGTAGACCCAAGGATCCTGTATACAATTGCTGGTTGCTAGGGCAATGGCTGGCTTTGCAACAACATTGGGACTCCAGTGATGGTAGACTCTCAGAAAGCGTTTAGGCTCAACCAACCTGATCAGCACCTACCTAAAGCCTGCCAGACTATAGCATCACGTAGACAGACTTTTGACTAATGGTAAAGTCAGGTCCACATATTGCAGCTTAATCTGATGAAGAACCGCTCAATTAGACAGGAAAAGTCTGACCAGAATTCCAGCTAACATGGAGTGTTCCAACAACTTTGGCTAACGTTATGTACAGGTTAAGAACAAATGTTGGTTTAATGCAACATCCTAATGATCTTATAAGGTATTTGATAAAAGTTCTCAAAATGTTAGGAGAAAACATTCTTAGTGCAAAAACAGTCATTCATCCTTTAAGCTCTTTAAATATTTTCTGAGAGTGAGAACTGATACAGAAGCTTTCATGTTTTCAGGCATGTTAGCCTAGCCTAAATAAAGACTGAAACATACTATATGCAAATATGCTTACGCAGATGCGAGCGCTTGGCCAAAGCATTGCTAATGCATGGGCCGGTAGAACATGTTTAATGTGCGCTCTTGTGTTATCATGGCGGGAACATATCTCAGAATTCAAAGGGGCAACAGAGTTACCTTCAAACATCTGTGACATTAAATTGTATGTGTTATTATTCTGATAAGATGCTATAAATATATCAACTTAAACTTACTAGCTCATTAGTATAGAGTTGTTCAGCCATGACGTCAATTTGTAGGCAAACCCGGAAGGCTAATTTGCCTCGAGTAACCTCGAGTACAAAAAAATTCTCAAATTTAGAAAAGGGATTTTCAAATTACGATTAAAATAAGACCTGTGGTGAAAATTGCTTTAAGAGACTTTTTTTGTTTTGTTCTAGAACATAATTTATACACAGTCCTCAATCTTGGATTTTAATAATAATAATAATAATTCCTTGCATTTATATAGCGCTTTTCTAGGCACTCAAAGCGCTTTACATAGTATAGGGGGAATCTCCTCCTTGAAGCCATTGTGTCTTTTAGAAATGCATGCTTACCCGTCGCTAAATAAGGACTGCAGCAGTCACTTGTATTGTAAAGCATGCAGCTCAGATGCTGATAGTTGTTGCGTTTGAGTTTAAAACACAGTAGCTTCAAAGTCAACATTTGAGATATGACTGAATGCAATTTATGTTCTAGAACAAAACATGAAATTATTTTAAAACAGGCCTAAATTTATTCATCAATCTTAAACTACCATGATTAAAATTTCTGAGGGAACCTATAGCTTGAAAATACTATTTGCCTTTCGTGTTTTTGGACTGCAACCTGAACAGCTCTGCTCTGCCATGACAGTAGTTGACTTGAAGAAGAAAAGTTGCAATAGACACTAATCTCGCTATAGTGCCCCTTGTGGCAACATTGAGAATGCAACACACACTTGCGTTGTGATTTGAATTGTGGAAGCATCTAGAAGCATCTGAGTTCACGTCCTTGTGTAAAGTATGTTTCGGCCTCAACGTCCTACTCACGTTAAGATACCTGGACCCACTTTAAATTAGGTGTCTTTAAATAATATGCACTTAAAAATTTAATACAATGCACTTAGTATGTACATACGTGTTGTTGCATTGTACTTACATCTAAAGTGCCTACATTAAATAACATCTGCAATTACTCTTATTTTTATTTTAAACCCAACCCTTACCCTAACCCCTAACCCCCAACCCTACCCCTACTTCTAAATCTACTCATACCTCAACCTCAGTTGCAGCAAATGTCAATCTTGTGAGAGTTTTGCAGAACAACATGTAGTTACACAACAGATACATTGTATTGTATGTATTTTAATGTTGGTACATAGTAGTTAAAGACACCTAATATAAAATGGGACCAGAAAATGGGATTTTGCCATTTAGGGGACGGGTTTATCTGAGATAGATGATTCCACATTAATAGACCAACACTAGTTAGTTGCCCTGCAGTCGGGCGATCTGATTGGAGGTTGCAATTTTCAGGAGAGCTTTTGAGTTTTGTGTACAATATTCCTAAAGAGTCTAAAGAGTTGCTCTATGTTGTTCTTGCTAGAAGAGCCACTCGCACCAGAATGTCAGCAGCTTCACAATGTTTATAAAGTTAATTTTTATTGCTGTTCAAGATCTGTTATTAATAGGGCATCTATCAGGAGCAGGTGCTGTAATGTTTAGCAGCTCATTAAAGACAGATCTTCTGGCTTGTCTGTGAGCCCTCACCATTAAGTGTTTCTTTCAGTCTTTGTAATCAAGGTTGAGTGGTGACCTGCCATGACCCTCTGTGCTCAACATTTTGTTTCCACAATGTGGTTGTCCTTAGGGTTAGGTTTCTACAACTGCATTTGAGTCCTTGTGCTGAAACACCTCCTGCCCTTAGGTGGTTTATTCATGTTATATTTTTGGCCAATTACAATTGATTTACTTGTCTAAAAAGAAGCCCAGTTTAAGGTTTGACGGCAATGACTGCCATGGTAGAATACATAATAAATTAAGCAATGACAACTTTTTTATAATGCTAGCGATTTTGTTCTTTATACTATGTAATAATATACGACAACAATATTAAAATTTTCAGTGAAAAAAAACCCGAATTGGGTCTATTCCTCATATCTTTCTAACATAAGCACATAACTAGTAATCTGGTAATCAGACGGTTGCTGGTTCGAGCCCCACAGCCACCACCATTGTGTCCTTGAGCAAGGCACTTAACTCCAGGTTGCTCCGGGGGGATTGTCCCTGTAATAAGTGCACTGTAAGTCACTTTGGATAAAAGCATCTGCCAAATGCATAAATGTAAATAGTTCTCAAGTTGTATAGACTATGGAAATACATCTGTTTATTCATCATTATGAAAAAAGAGATACCTTATAAATAGTCTTGTGTATCCAAGTGGCAACTAATGTGCTTACAATTTAATAAGTAATAATGATGGCATTTTGTGAGATGTCTAGGAACAACTCATTCAGACTGGAGAATGTGGGAGATTTAGGGTCTAGCTGAAATGTCAGGAGAAAGTGCTTGATGAGTGAGGACACCACAAGAGAGATGCAATGCTTTGGAGTGGTGCCACAACTTGACATCAGAGGTGAAAGGTCATGGTGTGAAAGCAAATGCAGTGGTCAACCTGTGGAGGAAAACAAGTCTAGATTGAGGGTGGAAAATCGGGTGGGGTTGTTGGCTGACAGGAACAAGTCTCTAAATGTTACCCGTGCTGCACCTGTTCAGGGGGACTTGCTTTCCACAACAAGTGGACAAATATAACCAACTCTTGGCACCTCCTTGCCAGAGGAGAAGATTATAGTGGTGGTGTTGGGGTAACAAGTGCAACACATTACTGTCATACACTATGTGTCAGCGGCCTGTAGGAGCTTGATATTTATATACACCCAACACTCAGTGTGGAAAATATTTGGTAAATTTCAAAGGCTGCAAAGCTGCAAGGCTGCTCTGAGTTCCCCAGTAAAAATATCTCCCTCGGACTGTATAGCATCCGCTTAATAGACTAAATATAGGCCAATATTGTCTTAACGGTGGCTAAAAGTAGCAGATGGAATTGTAACAGTGTGCCACTTTGCAATGGAGTTGTGTGCTTTTTATAAACAGAATTCCTTATTTAATGCCACAAAAGTTTATATTGATATCACAGACAATGTTATCCCATGTAGCACATGCTAAGCTCTGTGATCATGCAACAAATATCTCACTCCAACAGATTCATATTTGAGAGCTTTGCCATTGGTATTGCATTGGAAACAAGCAAATGATATCTACAAGATTTACTGCAATTCATCTAATGTTTGTCAATAATAATCTCACCCTATTTTCCTGGTATTATCCATGTATGCATTTTATATAGATGCATTGTAAAGAAACATTTTGTCAAGTGTCTGTGCTTTAAAGGAATGTTCCGTGTTCAATACAAGTTGAGCTCATTTGTGGCACAATGCCGATTACTACAAAAAAATAAATACATTTGATTTGTCCCTTGTTTATTTAAAAAAAAAAGCAAAAAGTGCCAGCCTGATCTCATGAAAATTACGTGACTGTGGCATCATTTTTGCTAAATGAAATCACATGCTTCAATACACGTTTGGCCACAGTTTCACAGTGAAATGTCCAGTGAGGGGTGCCAAAAGCGAGTGTAATGTTTTCGGTATAAGACAAGGTTTTTAATCTGAATGTTAGATGTTTTCATATAGTGTCCTAAAAGCAAATGAGAGGTGAAAAAAATGGACAGCCTTACCTTTAACCAATGCCTAAATCGAACTGTCCTATTAGCAAATACGACATGAAAAGCAAATTTTCTAAAGCAACCACGTCATTTTGTGTCGCTTAGTCACAACAGCTATTTATTGGAGTACCTCAGAGCTCAGTGCTTGGCACGCTTCTCTTCTCTATATACATCATCATGCATCAATGAAGTGCACAGGTTTTCTTACCACTTCTATGCAGATGACACAGCTCTAATTGTCTTTCTAGCCTGACAACCCAATGGTGACTGCTCGGATCTCGGCCTGCCTGGCAGACATCTCAGCCTGAATGAAGGAACATCATCTTCAACTCAAGACCAAGTGAAGACCAAGCTCCTCGTCTTTCCAGCTGAAGACTCTAAATGTATGTCTTTTTCCCCTGTTGTGAAGTCCCAAAGCCAAACACCAGTTACTTTGCCAAGAAATAACAAATGTATCAATTCTTTTAGATATCAGACATAGGAGAGAAAGAAAAATCTATATTATAATGGTGTTATGCATTGGTCTTCGTTGTCTTTCCCATCTTTCTCTGTCTCTCTCAGTCTCGCTTGGTCTTTCTCTGAAGAAAATACATTTTAAGGGTGTATGTAGCTTATAAAGCTTACACAGCCAAACCTGCAATTGAGCACAGCATTACCGTTCAGCTAAGTTCTCCGGGCTGGAACAACGCATGATGAGCCTGATGAGCCTGATGAGGGTGTGCGATGGATAAAGGTGGAGAGAATTACAGGCAGCTGCTCTGTGTGTTTATGTTTGTGTGTTTTTGGTTTAGTTTATCATTAAACTATTATTTATGTTGCCAAGCCAGTTCTCGCCTCCTCCTTTCCCTTAACCCCCTTACATTGGTGCTGAAACCCAGGAAGGAGGAGGGATGCCATCGCGGAGTCCTCGACACTGCCGTCCACCCAGGGGAGTACTGCTGCCCTCAGCCGGGGGACTGAGTAGCCCGACCACCCGGATGCGGAGAACGGCCGCCGTCCGCAAGGCAAGTGGGGATTGGACTCCCCGACCACCTGGAGTGAAGGAGCCACTGCCAGGGGAGGAGGACTGCCCTGCCGTCCCCCAGAAACACAGACGGGTCGAGAGGACCGGCGTCGGCGAGGGGAGGAGGGAAGCAACTCCCCGACCGCCTGGAGTGGTAGGGCCGCTGCCAGGGGCGGAGGAGTTTCCACACTGGTCACCGAGAATGTGGAGGGCGTTCTGTCCACTGGGGGTCGGTCTGCCTGGAGCAACCTGGAGTTAAGTGCCTTGCTCAAGGACACAATTGTGGTGGCTATGGGGATCGAACCAGCGACCTTCTGATTACCAGTTTACCAGTTATGTGGTTTAGACCACTACACCACCACCACTCCACCACTTTTTACCCTCCTGCCTCCTCCCAGGTCGAGCAAGGTGGGAATGACCTGCCAGCAGATGGGGCGCAAGGCACAAGGCACCTGTTTCTAATGCAATTGAAATTTTACAATGGAGCACATTAAGACGAATTGCTTATGTTATACATCTTCCTAATTTTGTACATGCGTTTATAAAGTTTTTAAAGTTTTGTAAGTGTTTTATAAATTCATAATTAGCCATTCTACTCATGATTTGTGTGAAAGTTAATAAAACCTACCATTGTTGAAACGCATCTAGTGTTAATTTCACCAAGAAACTGTGGTAAAACATAGAAGGTGGCACGTAAAACTCTAGTTTTAGCAATCTATGATACTAGGTTGCAAATTGCGGTTATAATTAGGGACCAACAACGGAAGTGAATGAGGCCAGAAAAGGTGTATATTCGACTTGCTCTTAATTGAGTTAAACTGAATACTGAAGTTTGTCTAAAGACTAAAGTGGTAAGTCTGTAATAGATAAGAGACCATCAGCTGTTGCCTCTGCCATGAACAGAATTGAAACTGTAAAGCAAACTTGCATGGACCTTAACACTTTTTCGCAATGGACAAGAATGTTAACAATCATCAAACATATCTAAGTTTGAAAACTTATTTCAAATTCAGCCAACAAAAACATGGTCAATAAGTCATCTTAACTAGTTCAATCCAGGGCATTAATTCCAATGCTACATTATGGTCTGCACTTACATAGCGCCTTTTTAACCTTAACGGTATTCGAAGCGCTTCACACTGTGACTCGTTCACCCATTCACACACACATTCATACACAAATGGCGGCAGAGCTGCCATGCAAGGTGCTAGCCTGCCATTGGGAGCAACTTGGGGTTCAGTGTCTTGCCCAAGGACACTTCGGCAAGTCGTGTGGGCCGGGATTCGAAACACCAACCCTTTGATTAGTGGCCGACCCGCTCAAAGTTATGATAACAAAAAAAGCTACATTTTACAGTGAACATGTCTTCTCTTCATTGACCAATCATTCATGACTTCTGAAGTCTAGGGGTATACTTTTTGAGTATACTGTTTTTACTGTGAGCCTATATGGATGCGCTCAACGCTAACGCACTATGACTGCTTTGTGATACTCTTTCAGCACAGTCATTCCCAGGCTCAAGCATCAAGGACTGTCTGCATCTGTTGAAAATCCAGCCTTCATGTATACAGTCGGCATGTACTGTGCTGATGGCGAAATTTGCATCACCCATCCTATGAACGAGACGTAGTGGCACGTGGAAAAACCGAAGTATACTTTGGATTTAAGGCTCCAACTCAGCCCAAAAGATCAGCCTGTGAGTGTCCAAAAATGTGATCCTTGTAACGAACGAGGGGTATGGAAGATATGGGCTATGGGTGGAGACATTGGCTGCCAGAGTATGGGTCAAGCTCTGGAATTGTTCCTTGAAGAAGTGTGGACACAGGTGTTGTCAGTGGAACAGGAGAAGAGCTGACTCATTAAGGCAATTGGAAAATCTCTGAGTTCCACTCCTGCTTGCCAGAGGCGAGTGGAAATGGAAGCCCTCCCGCTTGGGCCAATTCTTCAGTTGATCAAAAATAGTCCCACCAGACCTATTTTTGACACATCTGAAGCAGTATGAGGGGTGGGCCCATGCTCCCCTCACCCTGGCTACAACATATTTTTAGAGTTGGACACCTCTTTTGTGGAGTCACAGTGGTTATAGTTAGGAGCAACATCAGCTGATGCAAACGTCATGGAGAATAGTGACAGAGGGTCAAGATCACGTCTGCCATTGAGGCTTTATGTTTATCCATCTCTTTATCTCAGTCTGTTCAGATTCAACAGCTACAGCGACTCTGGAGCACCTGCTGCAATGTGGAGATATATAGAATGAAGCGATGTAGTAATCGACTGATATTGATTATTTTAAGGGCATAGATTTGTCTTGAACATTGGGGGAGCATGTAAATGAACCATTTCCATTGATCATGGTATACATATTTGTGGGGTTATACTTGTTTGTTTTGATGGTTGGGTTTACATTTTGGTTAGGGGTTAAACTATGGGAAAAAAAGCCTTTATAACGTGGTTCATGTTTGGTGGTTCATTCGTTTTTTCGTTTTTCTTATAAGTTTATGTACGAGCCAATTTGTACGATTTCACCATCTAGTACTATTATTACGACTAGTCACGAAACCTTGTCCCAGACCCTGACTTTTAATGTTAAACCATGGAAAACCGTTATAAAAACACAAATGATTATATGTTTAAAAATGGTGGCATTAGTGGACTGTGGCTAAGAACAAGCAGGATGTAAATATAGTGCTGGAGGTGAAGGTTTGGCCGTGCCGGCTCCAGTCAGGATAAGTTAAGGAATTCCAGACCGTGTCTGCTGTGTCATGACTATAGAAACATCCCAGGGAGACTTGCAGATGGAGCCAGACCTCTGCCCTCTAGACCTGTCTCTTGACATGGGTTACTCATAAATTATTAGGCACCACAGGTGCCTAGACACTTAGTGTTCAGAGGTATTCGCCATCCTCTTCTGGACTAGTGTCAATACAATCAATATGGTTAAAATATATGAAATGTCTTGTGGCCAGATTTGGAGTCTGCCTCTAAATCCAAATCCAAGGTTCACCAACATTCCTGCAAATCATTTTTTAAACTTTTCTATCTAGAAACATCATTCTTATTTCATAGGTCCAATTCCTTGAGTCACGTCGAGTGGTTTTAATTTCCACCAGTCTTTCAAAATCACGAGAATTTCATGCCATCTTGAATTTGAGCTAAAACATGTATTTTTCACTTTTTCTCATAAATTTCGATCTTCACCCAATTTAATTCACATAGTCTTCAGACCAAGCCACACAAAAGTTATTGGATGGATTTTAAGGCTTGAAAAACTATTCAGAAACTGTCCCTGCTATAATATAATAAATAAAGTATTATATATACATGGGTGTATAGTTCACCCCAAAAAGAAAATTGAATATGACAAAAATGTGTATGGCTTTCTTTCTTGTGCAAAACACAAATTAACGTTTTTAGAAGAATATTTCAGCTCTGTAGGTCCATAAAATGCAAGTGAATGGTGACCAAAAATCTCATAAAGCAGCATAAAAGTAATCCATATATCTCCAGTGGTTTAATCCATGTCTTCAAAAGTGATATGATAAGTGTGGGTGAGAAACAGATCAATATTTACATCCTTTTTTACTATAAATCTCCACTTTCACAAACACAATCTTCTTCTTTCGTTTTTGATTTGCGGTCTTCGTGCATATCGCCACCTACTGGTAGATTTATAGCATTAATTGGCAAAGTGATGGCTAGCAACTGGTCAAACTGATAAAGCAAAAATATTTACTTAGAATATTTTGTCATATCTTATTAAGGCTACTAAATAATGAAGCTCACATTGTTGACTTCAGTCCATCATATTTAACGAGCTTTTCCTAATGCAGTACAGAAAATTAGCACATCAGTGCATGCATCTTATAGACAATGCACTCCAGCTCTTACATAAATCCTGTGACTCCAACCTGCATGTATTTCCAGAGCAAAGGGACATTCTAGACGTGATTGGGATTTTATGAGAGAAAAGTGTTGTTTAGCTCAGCAGTGATGACACAAACACAAGGGTGCAGCTCTCTCTCTCGAAGAGAGAAAACAGAGACTTAGGCCCCTACTGATGGCGTTTTGGCATGGCACCATTGTGGCATTCAGCTAGCTTCCATCATCCACCTGCCAATAAACAGATATACAGTATATACAAAGATATTTTTCCATGCATGGGTTTTATTTAGCCTCAAAGAATTTTCCTTTCCTCAGCGGTCCTAGATATAGACATATTAATTGTTTGTAGAAAATACAGTGTGAGCTGGTAATTATGACTTCATGGTATGTCAAGTCAAAAGTTCGATAATGTGTCCTATATACACTCTACTCATGCTGTAGGTCAAATGTCTTGTAGTACATGCAATAAAAACGGTTTTATTTCAAAGTAGTAAATCAGTTAATGAGTTGATAGTATGTGTATTAAAAGGATGTATATCATATTATAAGAAAACATCAGTAACACTCTAAAATGGTTCTATGTGTTCCATTTGGAATCAGGAACGTATGTTTTATAATGTTAGTTTTTAAAAAAATACAATTGTTTATGATTAATTAATGTGAGTTCATAATGCATTAACTATTGTTACACAACTTCTAACGTTTAAAATGTATAGTATGTGTTGAAATTAACATTAACCAAGATTTAAAAGTGCTTAAAAAATGTGTTCATTGTTGATGTAAACTAATGTAGTTAGCTATTGTTGTATGTTAATGTATATTATGTTAATGTAACCTTATTGTAAAGTGTTAGCAAAGTATTCTTAGACACAAAATCCTGAAACAAAATGTTTTACTATATATATATATATATATTGTATTTTTTAAATTAATTTAAGTTTATAAATTGATTTATCTTAAAAGTAGGCAGTATTATTTTAAAATTTCTAGTACAAAATCTTGACCTAAATCTTTCTCCATTAAAATTAATTATTAAGATTGATTTCAATTTCATAAAACCCATCAAATTAAATGGAATTTTAATCAATTTGTACAAATATATATATATATATATTTTGTATTAATTTAAGTTTTAAAAATGTAATTTATCTTAAAGTAGGCAGTATTTTTTACAAAATCTTGACCTGAAAATCCTTTCCAAATACCATTAAAATGCGAATTATTAAGATTTACGCATTTCAATTTCATAACAAAACTCCATCAAATTAAATGGAGTAATTTTTAACCAAATTTTGTACTAATATATATATATATATATTATTTTTGTATTAATTTAAAGTTTTATAAAAATGTAATTTTATCTTAAAAAGTAGGCAAAGTATTATTTTTACAAAATCTTGACCTGAAAATCCTTTCCAAATATCATTAAAATGCTAATTGTTTTTAAGATTTACACATTTCAATTTCATAACAAAATGTATCAATTTTTTCCAAAATTCCATAAAATTTAATTGAGTAATCTTAAAAAAAAAAAAGTGCAATAATAATAAAAAAATAATATATATGTGTATATATGAACTTAATTAATAATGAATTAAAAGTTTGATCAAATTGGAATATTATCAAATTGAAATGCGTAAATCTTAAAAATAGGCTAAAATATAGTGTTCCACAATTATTTAGCTCCGCAACTTTATCACTGGTAATGATTTGCATTTGCACACAGTTTATTGTGCTTTATAGTTTTCATTGAACTTAGGATTCAAAATATGCAACACCTACTTATTCTTATGACTATTTTCCACACGTTAGATTAGCATTAAAGTCCACAAACTATTACATAACACAAATGGAAGCATGAGAATTATCTTGTGACCAAAAATGCTCAAAAAAATAAAAAGTTCATCTTATATTTTAGTTTCTTCACAGCAGCAACCCTCGTCTCAATTACAGCTATTATTGAGTGCCTTTCTTCAGTATCCACTCGTTCTCATTCATTCCTAAAAATATGTTATATATATATATATATATATATATATTAGTCTATATAATAAGAATAAGCCTTAAAGATCATGAGGATTTATTTTTGTTTTTTGGTCAAAACGCCTGTCAACATTTTTGAACTGGTACTGTAGAGTTTTAAAACTTTTTCACACATGTGTTGATGTCACACTAAACAACCCACATATTATATTATTAGAAAAATATTTTATTGGTTGCTTTACAATTTCTCCATTACAAAATCTTAACCTGAAAAAAACAAAATCACAACTACTATTAAAACAACACAATTGTAGGTTACACCCAATGTACATTGTGCTTTATATATTGCATTCAATTCACAATTCATCAGTGCATTAATGTGTGATAAGGGTGTAACTACTGTATGTAAATCAGATTCTTATGGACAGCATTTGTTGATCCAACTAATAGGAGGAACTTGACAAACTTTGGCACCGTTGTGGACGCCCACCACAGAAAACATCAGGACATGGGGCAGCCGCCGGCCTCCTCATGCTTCGACAGGAGTGATATCCTGGAGAATGTCTTGAAACAGCTTCTGCACTGGTATTTCTTGATCTCAGAGTGGGTTTGTAGATGTGCACGAAGGTTTGAGCGGTCCGCAAACGCACGACTGCAGTGAGGGCAGGAGAATGGCTTTTCAGCCTAAAAAGATGAAAAGATTTATCTGTAATCTTTTTCCAGCCTGATCTCAAGAACATTACGTGACTGTGTCTGTTTTGTAACATTTTCAATACTTAAAATTCTGTTTAGGCCAAACTCTTTTATCATGACTACTGTTAAAGGAAAACTTCACCCACTCACAAGTTCATTCACTCACCTCCATGTTGTTCCAACCAGTATTATTAGTCTTGCTTTCATGACATGTGAAAGGAGATCTCAGGCAGACGGTCCAAGCTTGTGTTTTCCATACAAGAAAAGGTGATTTATAGAAGTAGTCTATGTGGGCATTTACACTTGGTCACTTCATGCGTTTTTGCTGATCGGATTGCCATCGGATTATGAAAAGACCAAGTGTCGGATGAAAAGACCAAGTCGGATTCAAGACGGATATAAATCCGATCACCCAAACCAGAGACAAATTCCAGACGTAACTCAACTGTAAATGCATCTAGCACTTCAAGCCACTTCCTTTCATCAGCATGAGGAAAAGGTGAAACATAACAGCTGTTACAGAGTATTTGCATTGGGTTCGCGTCGCCCAATACATAATACCAAAATAATAAACTGATGCATGTTGCAGGAGATACGTTTATTATATGCAGATCGCTGACGAAACTGAAACTAAACACAATGAGCGCAGCTGACACGCCAGATATCTTACCTACGACAAGCTCGGAGGGAAAAAATACACAGCGCACACAAATAATAAGTCACATCTTTTAAATGCGATTCCCGACATTAGCATAATCACGGAAGTGAACTGTTTCGTTTGCAAGTAGCGTGGAAATTAAAGACCGGATTTATGTCCGTTTGGCAGAGACGCATTTATGTGTAAATGGATTGCACCCATTTAATCGGATAGCAATGCGATCAGTAAAAGCGCATAAAGTGATCAAGTGTAAATACCCCCTATAGACCATATCAAGGACTATTCATCGGTTTAAGTGACGTCTTTCTGCCCTTGAACATTTCCAGCTAGTTGTCAAACTCATTTAAACAGCAAGCGATCAATGATAATCACGTTAATATGATTGTAATAAAATGTTGTTGATGCTCTCTGGATGCCTGAAACGAATGGTGGTGTGGAGTGGTGTTGGTGTAGTGGTCTAAACCACATAACTGGTAAACTAGTAATCAGAAGGTCGCTGGTTCGATACCCACAGCCACCACCATTGTGTCCTTGAGTAAGGCACTTAACTCCAGGTTGCTCCGGGGGGATTGTCCCTGTAATAAGTGCACTGTAAGCCACTTTGGATAAAAGCATCTGCCAAATGCATAAATGTAAATGAAAGCGTTAAGATCTCCGAAAAATCAACCACACTTGGAGACATGAACCACAGCAGTGAAGCGAGATGGTTGAATGCGTGCGGTACTGACAACTGTAGCACACGTCTTATCTCTGGTAGGTGAACAAAGTTTATGCCAAAAACTGGCTATTTAAGTCCGAGTATTTCTTCATGGGCTTTGCAAGTGACCACAGATTGCTTCCATTGTAATAAATCAAGCTGCATAACAAACTGTCAAGATCTCGGAGTAAAAGTTACAGCGAAAGAAAGAGACACACAAGAAAAAACCAAGTCACACGCTTGCAGCGTTATTCTCGACCTTGCCACAGAGGAGATAATTGTCACTCATAATACACTCGCTCAGTATCAACAGCAGGTCTGGATGAGTCACTTCAGGTAAACCTTCAATTCTCGTTGAGAAAATGTGCATTTGTCAAGGATCTGGTAACGACACCTCATTGTTTATTACAGTTTTTGCACATTTCTTAAAGTTCTGTTTTATCGGACGTCTAGGGTATGTGCTAGTCATTGTATTTTTACTGTTCTTGTTTATGAAAATGCAGCTACTGGAAATACTTCAGGGTCCAACATTCGCAGCAGCTTTCCAATTTCTTTGTTTTTGTTTACGTCCTTGAAATGATCTGTAAGACACGCGTGCTAAATTCCACGTTTTCTGAAGCGGTGCAATAGCTTTGTGTAAGGAAATTACTTATTAATTTATTATTATCTTCTCCTCTGCCGTATATCTCATTTACGGTACCATCTTTCATGCTGGCGACGTCACGATCGAACACATACCAGACATGAACCAATGGCCAACTGCTTGGCGTCAATATAATTCATTCATTCATTTCATTTATTTATAAAGCACTTTCCAACTAAACTTGTAGACCAAAGTGCTGAACAATATCATAACAACATTAAACATGAAGCAAATAACACTGAAAAACAGACGACACTAACCCATCCAAATGAAAAGCCAAAGAAAACCAATGAGTATTTAAACAAGCTTTAAAAGTAGAAATAGTGGAGGCGGCTATAATTTTGTGTGACAAGCTCTTCCACAGACTCGGACATGTGACAGAAAAGGCTCGATCACCTTTGAGATTTAAGTACGACCGTGGAAATATGAGAAGTGAATTGTTAGCTGATCTTAATGATCTAAAAGAACGGAAAGGAGTGATAAGATTAGAAACATAAGCAAGAGCCATTCCATGCACTGCTTTATGGACACACAGCTGACCTTAGATTGTATCCTGTACAATGCCAGTATTGGGAAACATGGTCGCCGCATTCTGAACCATCTGCAGCCGTGAAATAGAAGCCTGACAGGTCCCAACATAAAGATTTATGTTTACATTTATGCATTTGGCAGACGCTTTTATCCAGAGTGACTTACAGTGCACTTATTACAGGGACAATCCCCCCGGAGCAACCTGGAGTTAAGTGCCTTACTCAAGGACACAATGGTGGTGGCTGTGGGGCTCAAACCAGCAACCTTCTGATTACCAGTTATGTGCTTTAGCCCACTACACCACCGCCATTACAATAGTCGAAATGCAATAAAAGCATGCATGACCTTCTCTAGATCCTTTGCTAAGAGAATCCGTTTAAGCTTGGCAATGGATCCAAGTTGAAATAAACCCCCCCAAAAAAACAACTCTTAACCACGGTATTGATCTGCCAATCAAATCTGAGATCAGTCAAAAACAACTCTCAATTTGCTTCCTCAAAAACGTCAAAACAGTCGCAACTTGTCTAAAAGTGTCCTTTTTAATTGAACACAAGCATGAAGAGTGGTACAAGCACGGGAGTGGTGGTGGCGTAGTGGGCTAAAGCACATAACTGGTAATCGGAAGGTTGCTGGTTTGATCCCCACAGCCGCCACCATTGTGTCCTTGAGCAAGGCACTTAACTCCAGGTTGCTCCGGGGGGGGTTGTCCCTGTAATAAGTGCACTGTAAGTCGCTTCGGATAAAAGCGTCTGCCAAAATGCCAAATTGTAAATTAATGAGCTTTGAGGACTCAACAGATAGAAAGATTATCAGTGAATAGAAGTGTACATTTTGGTCTGTTTCTAGCTATTTTATGGCTTCATAAGACTTGAAATAGAGCTTGCATATTGTATGGATTACTTATATAGCGATGTTATGGTGCTTTTTGGAGCTTGGCAGTAATCACCAGCCAATTTCATTGTATGGAAAAGAGGAGCTGTGATGTTAACCTAAACGTCTCCTTTGAACAGAAGCTTGGACATTCTGCCGTTTTGTGTTTCATGGAAGAAAGAAAATAATATTGGGTGAGTAAATAATGACAAAATGTTAATTTTTTTGGTGAACTACTCCTTTCAGAGCAGTAGAGAAGACTATATAGACCCTGGACATACCTGTGTGTGTGCGAATGTGTCCCTGGAGTAACCAGGGCCTGGAGAAGGCCTTTCCACAGAGTTTACACACACACGGCAGCGTGTGAGTGCGGATGTGCATCTTCAGCGCCCCTAGACTCACATACTCCTTCTCGCAATACTTACAGCTAAAGTACTTTTGGCATTGCCACTCACAGTGGAGTTGCCTCTGTTTGGCCAAGCCAGAGAGGGTAAAGTATGTTTTTTGGCAGTCAAAACACGCATCGTGTCGTTCTTGACCATTTCCAATGGTGGCAAGTCCAAACTGGGACACAGAGACTTTGTCTTCTGGCTCTGTATGGTGTGGTTCTGGAGACTCCAGTACTGGGAGTGCAGGCTGCATGTCTCGGAAGGCACTGGATGTCGCGGGTAAAGGGTAAGAGAGAGCCAGAATTGGGCCTTCTATGGGCAGGTTTGGGTGCTGTGGAGGCAGGTAAATCCCTGGATCGATAGGGTTCACCTGCAGAGTGGTGCTCAGTGCTGAGTTCACAAGGCATGGCGCTGGAAACAAAGCCTCGTGGGGATGCAGTGTATTCAGTTTGGAGCATGAAGACTCAATATGGATCACCTCTGTGTGGAGATATGTGATAGATACAATCAGTACTAAATGTGTGACATTCTTATAACAATAGCTGTATTTAATCTAATCCGTGTAACTGTCATGAAAAAAATTACAAATCTTAATAGCATTAAAAAAGGCTTTATTTTCAAATTGGACCAGGACATTTTCTTGACACGTTTCATGAGGATCATCCAGTTATATTCAGCTGTACCATTAATGTGGGTTCCCCAGATAGCTAATAAAATCAACACAAACTTTAACTGAAAAGAAACTGTAATAGTCACTGAGATCTAATCCACTAATTCCCCAAATGTTCCTAAGATATACTGTTATGTTACCAAAGATTTTATGGGTAGGCAAAATTGGAGAACCAAACCACAGAGTTCAGGCCTTGCAGGGTAGAAGGATTCTCATACAACACTATATCCCCCTTCAGCTTTTCTAATGGGACACTTCAAACCCCAAAGCAAAGTCGAACAAAGAGCTCCTCTTTTGAGAGGTTTTGCACCTGCTAAACTCTTGCCGCGTTTATACGGTATCTCTTCTCGTGTTTTATCCCTTTCTCTTTATCTAGTCATCATGAGTGTACAGAACATTTGTAGCATGTATCTTTGAGTAATGGACATGACACTTTAAGCAGTGACAGCACTGTCTTGTATACACGATACATCACCAACTACTTTAAATAAAAATGTTACATTTTTCTAAAAAATCGTCAAAGAAATGTGAAGTCACAGCACATACATATAATTTACACTTTCACTTATATATACACACCGTAGGGTTTAAAAGTCAGGGGCTTTTAGCATGGAAATATACCAAAACAATGCAAGTAGGCTACTTTGAACATTTTAAAACTTACGATGTAAAATAGTCAGTTTTCCTTTCTTCCATTGACGTGCACAACATTCCCAAATTATGCTGAATAACACGATGTCATTCAAGAAAAAGGGGGATATCGCAAATACTAAAATAATAATAATAATAATAATAATAAAAATAAATCATGCAAATTTGAATGAAAAGATTAAACTTTTCATTCATATTGTCATGCTGATAATTGATTTGGTAAAGGGAAAAAACTCACTGATATCACCCTTTTTCTTGAATGACATCATGTTATTCGGCATGATTTGGGAATGTATTAGAAAAATGCAACAGTGTTATCAGCCATTTGGACCCCACAGTACATGCATATAGATTTCAACCTAAAATATTGATGTTAATAATATATATATATATATATATATATATATATATATATATATATATATATATATATATATATATATATATGATATAATTTTATTGAAATTGAGATGCATAAGTAAAATTAAAAATGCTAATATTAGCCATTATTTTTATTTACACGTTTCAATTTCAGAACAAAATTCCATCAAATTGAATTGCTTAAACTTTAACTAAATTAAATCAATAAAACTGCAATTAATTCATGTTTTATTCATTTCAACTGGTAAAAGATCAAGCAATTACATTTCATGAAATCATTTGAAATTGAAACTCATGGCCAAAATCTTAGAAATAGGTTTATTGTATTGAAATATACATTCTTTGTATCCCTAATATGCCTGTAAGTAACTACACTTTATTTGAAATGATTTAATGGAAATAATAATAATAATAATAATAATAATAAACCAATATGTTCTCCAAGTAAGTTACAACTGAAACTGTAGTACAGAACTGCCATAAGTTTGACAAGCTTGAGAAACGATCTTGTAAATAAGTCTGTTATCCGAAAATAACTTACCGTGTTTTTTTGAGTCCAGCTTTCCATAGTCAGGCTTCTTGTTAGTAAGGTGCTTCTTCACCAAGAAAGACCTTGGCATCGTACTTTGGGTCTTTTCAGTGAATTTATTACCGCCGCAGCGTCGGGACGAGATGGTGAAGTTGAATAAATAGCTGATGCTTGGAGGTTGTCTTTGCGCCACATTCTCGAGCAGAGAAGAGAGAGTCAGGTGCAAGACTAGACGGAAATTATCAGACATCCCGTTCAACCAATCAGAATGACAGGACAAGTGTAAGGGGGCGGAGCCATGTGTGAACCCACATATCGCAACAAAACAGGTGCATGCATGTGTTCAAAATAGCTTGACTTTGTTTTTTTAATGAAACACGTGGTGTTCCCAATATCTGCTCTATTTTCACCCTCTATTAGGACCTGTTAGACAACTCTTTATTGGACTTTGTACTGTCTGGGAATAAGACAGCTCAAGATCTAATATATCCAACTACAGCAAACTTCTTTTGACATTAAGGCTAAATGTGGAACTGAAAATAACTTATTTCAGTTTTTAATTTTTTTATTTTATTTAGCTTATTTATATATATATATATATATATATATATATATATATATATATATATATATATATAGGCTATAGGCTATGTGTGTGTGTGTGTGTGTGTGTGTGTGTGTGTGTGTGTGTGTGTGTGTGTGTGTGTGTGTGTGTGTGTGTGTGTTTATACTGGCGGCCAAAAGTTTGGAATAATGTACAGATTTTGCTGTTTCAGAAGGAAATTGGTACTTTAATTCACCACAGTGGCATTCAACTGATCACACATTATAGTGTTATAGTGATCATTATGAACCATCACTATTTGAAAAAAGTTATTTTCATCATCACCGATTCTCCATCTGGTCGTCTAAAGGTTAGACGGAGATCTGGAGAGGCCTTCAAGCCACAGTGTCTCACACCCACTGTGAAATTTGATGATCTGGGGGTGCTTCAGCAAGGCTGGAATCGGGCAGATTCGTCTTTGTAAAGGATGCATGACTCAAGCCACACACAAGGTTATCCTGGAAGAAAACTTGATTCCTTCTGCTCTGACAATGTTCACCAACTCTGAGGATTGTTATTTAGAGCAAGACAATGCTCCATACCACACAGCGGGTCAATCAAGGTGTGGATGGAGGACCACCGGATCAAGACTCTGTCATGGCCAGCCCAATCTCCAGACCTGAACCCCATTGAAAACCTCTGGAATGTGATCAAGAGGAAGATGGATGACCACAAGCCATCAAACAAAACCGAGCTGCTTCAAGACTGGTAAAGCATGAAGAAAACTTGCTTCCTTCTGCTCTGACAATGTTCCCTGATTGTGGATGGAGGACCACCGGATCAAGACCCTGTCATGGCCAGCCCAATCTCCAGACCTGAACCCCAGTGAAAACATCTGGAATGTGATCAAGAGGAAGATGGATGGCCACAAGCCATCAAACAAAGCCGAGCTGCTTGAACTGTTGTGCCAGGAGTGGCATAATGTCACCCAACAGCAATGTGAAAGACTGGTAGAGACCAAATATTGATTTCTGGTTGATATTATTTGCATTATTGGAGGTCTGAAAACACTGCATATTTTTATTGTCATTTTCTGCAAATAAATGCTCTAAATGACAATATTTGATTTGGAATTTGGGAGAAATGTTATCAGTACTTCATAGAATAAATTTTTTTTTTCAATTTTACTCAAACACACACCTATAAATAATAAATCCAGAGAAACCATTTTGCAGTGGTCTCTTAATTTTTTCTTTTCTTCTATTTATATAGAATAATTTATTGTGAAAATATTCTATATATGCAGTATATATATGACATGCATAAAACAAAAGGTAACAATTTGTATTCTATCAGTACAAAAAGTGCACAATGCAGATATAGAGTTCATTAAAAAGAACAACAAAGAATTTAACAAAGTTAAAATATGAAAGCATGTCTTTTTATATATATATACAGTGTAAATGCACATTCCAATGTGTATAGAGCCTAAATGAGCAAATTCCCTTTGATGTGTTCGATGTGAATGTGTGGAAAATGTGCAGGTATTTTTGTTGCAGAATAATGCTTGATCCAAAAGCACTGAGAGTAGAGTCAGATAACATTTGAACATAATTACAGAATTTAAAAAAACACTATTCCCTATTTTTCTCATGTATTTTATTTTATCAAGTGCATCCTACCATATGAATAACAACATCTTTTCTTCTGATGCATATATGCACATCCTGTTTCCTTGGATCAAATATACTTTGCATTGGCCTAATATATATGGACTTATATAAAGTGAAATGCACCTCTCTAAGTAGCTTATAAAATCATACTAATTGGCGAAAGAAAATAATGGCTAACAGGGCCTACATATATCCAGGACACGAAAACGGCGATTAACTGAGGGTTAAATAAAACAGATTGTGGACCGGTTGAAAATAAAGGTCATATAGAGGCTGATGAATTAGAACGTGAATTGCTTTAAAATATTTTATAATTATTTTGAAATCTGTGCATTAAAGATATCAAAGAAATGTGTAACGGGGATGGAAATCTTTAGTCTATTCACAGTCGCCACCTAGTGTGCCCCTAATGCAGCCTAATCACATTATAATTTAGATGTCTTTTCTCCTGCGAGTTTTAGCTCAAATTTGGAAACCCGCATGAACAAAATCCAACAGTTATATTGTTTCATGCTTCACATGTTCAAACTTGGCCAGTAATTATTCCTGTCATGTTTCGAGATTTCACTATTTGTAAACCCGGGGTTAACGTTATATTGTTGGCTATGTGACTTCTTTTAATAGCTTCCATGAAGCGACGTAAATCTCTGGGTGTGTTCAAAGAAGAAAAATCCACAAAAATGGCAATTCTGTCATTATTTACTCACGTTACACATCATTCCAAACCTTGGTGCTTTATGGTACTTAACGGCAGGGCCGTAGCTAGTGGGGTGAAAGTTGGGAACGATTCTAGGGGCCCAAAGGTCCAGGGGGGCCTACAACAAATTTGTAATTGTATTTTTTAATAGGTTCGGGGCCCAATGCAATATGGAGTCAGAGGACCCAGAATTCCTGGCCATGGCCCTGCTTAACGGACAAAGTCCCTAACTGTGTATATATAAATATACATACAAAAGCTGTTCAGTTTCCCTCGTTTCATGAAGAGACTCTGTGATACGGGTTTAGACAGAGGGTGAATATAAAAATGACAATTTCATCTATTCCTTTTAAGTCTTCTGAAAACAAACGATAGAAGAGAGAAATTTCTGTGTTCTGCATTTTAAGCATTTCCAGCTCTTGAAAGTTTCGGCTTACGAATATTTAATGAGGCAGTTTATTTAATGGTAAATGGTCTGCACTTATACAGCGCTTTTTTAACCTTAACAGTTTTCAAAGCGCTTTACACTGTGACTCATTCACCCATTCACACACCAATGACGACAGAGCCGGACCTCCAGATCTGGGCTCTTTGCTGGCCATGGCAGAACCCTGACCACGCACAGAATGAGCAGTATGGCTGGTGGCATTGTCATGCTGGAGGGTCAGGATGAGCCTGCAGGAAGGGTACCACATGAGGAAGGAGGATGTCTTCGCTGTAACGCACAGCGTTGAGATTGCCTGCAGTGACATCAAGCTCAGTCTGATGATGCTGTGACACACCACCCCAGACCATGATGGACCCTCCACCTCCAAATCGCTCCCGCTCCAGAGTACAGGCCTCGGTGTAACGCTCATTCCTTCAACGATAAACATGAGTCCGACCATCACCCCTGGTGAGACAAAACCACGACTCATCAGTGAAGAGCACTTCTTGCCAGTCCTGTCTTGCCTGTGCCCATTGGCGACGTTGTTGCCGGTGATGTCTGGTAAGGACCTGCCTTACAACAGGCCTACAAGCCCTCAGTCCAGCCTCTCTCAGCCTATTGCAGACAGTCTGAGCACTGATGGACGGGATTGTGCATTCCTGGTGTAACTTGGCCAGTTGTTGTTGCCATCCTGTACCTGTCCCGCAGGTGTGATATTCAGATGTACCGATCCTGTGCAGGTGTTGTTACATGTGGTCTGCCACTGCAAGGACGATCAGCTGTCCTTCCTGTCTCCCTGTAGTGCTGTCTTAGGCATCTCATAGTACGGACATTGCAATTTATTGCCCTGGCCACATCTGCAGTCCTCATGCCTCCATGCAGCATGCCTAAGGCACGTTCACACAGATGAGCAGGGACCCTGGGCGTCTTTCTTTTGGTGTTTTTCAGAGTCAGTAGAAAGGTCTCTTTAGTGTCCTAAGTTTTTATAATTGTGAACTCAATTGCCAACCGTCTGTAAGCTGTTAGTGTCTTAATGACCGCTCCACAGGTGCTTGTTCATTAATTGTTTAAGGATCATTGAACAAGCATGGAAATCAGTGTTTAAACACTTTACAATAAAGATCTGTAAAGTCATTCACATTTTTTTATCTTTGGAAAATTATCTTTAAATAGTTTTAAACAGTGTTATACAATGTTATACACACATACACACACACCACAAAAAATGTGGACATCCCAAAATCAATAGTTTTTCATATCGCCATTGTTTTCAACGTGATTACATCATTTACAATGATTCCTGGGATTGTAGTTTGTGCCCATTATGAAAGTCGTACACAGTCTTGTACCTTTGCCATGTTGTCCAAAAACACTTCTTTGCATCAAATCAAGGTTTGGAATGTGATTCACCTCAGAGCTGATTGCTTTGGAACATGGTTTACAACTCTTTTATGATGGATTTGAAAAAATTACTAGTAAAATTTTCCTTGCTTTGGATGCCCCTATAACTACAAATATCCACTTTCTATCTATAATCCAACAGGTCTCTCGTGTGACTATGCGTGTTGCCATGGATACAGATGTAATCTCACATTACACACACAAACGCACCATTGTGAGTAAAGAAAACCAAAACCAAAACCAACTAAGCTACTGTACAGTGTTCCTCCTCCTCACTTGTAAACAGCACTGCTGTTCTGGCTGTGTCGCACGTGCCCCAGTTCTCGCTTTCAAATACCAATGCGATTACATCACACACCCATACCACTGCTGATGGAAACATGATTTAGAGTTAAAAAAATACTTAAATATTTATCTTTTTCACACCAAATGTGATCATGACACTTAAGAAGATATTAATGGTGGTGTAGTGGTCTAAGCACATAACTGGTAATCTGATAATCAGAAGGTTGCTGGTTCGATCCCCACAGCCACCACCATTGTGTCCTTGAGCAAGGCACTTAACTCCAGGTTGCTCCGGGGGGATTGTCCTTGTAATAAGTGCTCTGTAAGTCGCTTTGGATAAAAAAAAAAATAAAAAAAAAAAGCGTCTGCCAAATGCATAAATGTAAGTGTATACTGACTGCCTGTGATTTGTTGGACTTCAAGAGTAATCTCCATTCACTTGCATTTTAAGGACCTATATTTTCTTCAAATGTGTTCATAAGAAGAAAGAAAGTCATGCACACCTGGGATTTCATGAGGGAGAGCAAATAATGAGAGAATTTTCATTTTTGGGTGAACTATCCCTTTATGAACAAATTGACCCGCTTCACGAAATTCAACTGCTTGTTTTCTCAAGACACGTCTTTGAGGTGTGTTAATCCCAATTGTAAACGTTATCTGGCTCAACTGAACATTTATCATAGGCTCACATTTCAATACTAGGTGTAAACAGGGCCACTATAGACCTTTGATCATGCAAATGGTTGCGGTCATCTTAATTTAGGGTTAAAAGTGGTGGTGGTGTAGTGGGCTAAAGCACATAACTGGTAATCAGAAGGTTCCTGGTTCGAGCCCCACAGTCACCACCATTGTGTCCTTGAGCAAGGCACTTAACTCCAGGTTGCTCCGGGGGGATTGTCCCTGTAATAAGTGCACTGTAAGTCCCTTTGGATAACAGCATCTGCCAAATGCATAAATGTAAATGTAAATGCCTTAGGTTGGAGGCGAAAAAAAAACACATTCAGAAAAAATAAAAAGATAAGTAAATTGTTTAATAAAATATGAACTGTGTCAAACTTAATGCCTAAACAAGAATTTAACTTGTATATAAAGAATGAAAAACATACATAGTCATTAACATTCTTGCAATTCAGAAAAAGTACAAAAACAGATGCCTGCAAATATCATAAAGAGAAAAATAAGTTGTTGACAACTGCTCACATCAGTGCTTATCTCCAAAAAAAACAAAAATTACAGTATCATTCATGCTTTGCATTATCCTCCAATGCCAAAGTGGTGAAAGGTAACAAAAAGTTAGTTCATTTTACAAAACCAACATTGGGTAAACAGCTTAAAGTTTAAGACAAGCACCTTGAGCCGTTGTACAGCGCCTTTCCCATACTAGAGCATTCTTAAAGTAAAATCTCTTTCAAGAGGGAAAAAAAATAAATCAGCCAAGCTCCTGCCAAGATTGCTCAAAGGAAAAGGAAACACTCATGGAGGTCTACAAGCCTTTCCTTGAAGTTGGAGATGGGCGAAAAGTGCTACTAATCCAGTTCCAACTTTAAACAACATGTAAACCAGACCATGAAGTGCAACTTGTATAAAAATTGTCCCATATTTAAATCATCCATGTGCCCTTTTGCACCGGGAGAAAAACAAGCAGAGTAAATAAAACCAAATCTCATGAAGATGTCTTAATCCTCTCCTCCGTACATATCTGCTAGCTTCTTGAAGCGTGGGCCCCAATCATTGAGGAAGTCGTAGTCTTGGTCCGCTCCGGAGCTAGAAGAGTGGAGGGAGCTGAGAGAACTGGCCTCCGAGCCTCCTCCTTCATAGTCAAACACCAGCAGTGAGTCATAGGGGGGTGCAGTGGGGTCGTTATCTGCGGCGTTTAGATTCTACGGTGCAGAAAAACAGTCACGTTTAGTATTTTGACTCCTTAGAACAAGACCTTTTCCCTTCTTAAAACAAGATCTATCTGCTTACGTCATCAATGAACGTGCCAATCTCCTCAGGGTTGGCAGGTCGAGGCCTATATTGAGGTGCGGGCAAGAAGGTGGGAGCCTCATCGTTTCTGAACACATTGGGTTTGTTATCAAGGCCTCGATGCAGCACACTCAAATCATAATCCTGTGTAGAAACAGTGTTTGATATGAACCAAAAGAACCACAAAGAGGAAACAAACTACTACACAGTACAATAGTCTGTCGTTACGCAATCAGAGAGATGTCTCTTATTGAAGATCTTCAACAGTAAAAAGCGGGTTGTGATTAGTTCACTACTTTGTCTCAGAATCAATCTTGAAATACTTGAAATCAGCAACCAAAAAAAACGGTCAAACTAACCCGATCATCTTCTCCACCGCCTTCCTCATCATAATAGTAGATGTTGTCTCTTAAATCATCTTCAGGGATGAGTGGCTCTTCCTTACTACCCCTTTTCCACCTCAGGAACATGAGAAGTAGAACAAGCAGCACTGCGGTGGAAGGAAAATAACAGTTACAACGAACTTGAGGAATTCATTAATGAACAATATTTGGATTATAGGGATAGTTCACCCAAAAATAAATTCGCTCATCATTTACTCACCCCCTCATGCCATCATGATATGTATAACTTTCTTCTGCAGAACACAAATGAAGATTTTTAGAAGAATATCTCAGCTCTGTATGCAACCGGCCCCGGTCACCCCGCTCCGAACGGGACTCTGACAGAGCGTCTCTGGTGTGGGAGGCGGGTGGCTAACAAGGAGGCTAAAGGCTACAGCTTCTAGTGTCAGTCGCTAGTGCACCAGCTGGCTCCCATTACACAAACAATGCAAGTGAATGGCCGGATTCCGAAGTACCATTTTCTTCTTAATTTCTAACTTAAGAAGAAAAAATACATAAAAAAAAAAAAGCTACAAATATTTTGTATTCCCGGAAAAACTTTTCTTAAGATTGTTCTAATTATCTAAAAAAGATGCTTGATGAATTTACCGTTTCGCGCCCCCCCCCCAAACATGACACGTTCCATCATGTTGAGTCAGAAGTCATAAGGGGCCGTTGAAGTAAAAATGTGATTTTACACCAAAAATTAAAAAAAAAAACTGTTTGGCCGTTTTGTGTTTTATGCCGTTTTTATTTTCAGCTTGTATTAGACAATGTCAAAGCCTTTTTACTCTTAAGAAAATATTCGAGAACTTTTAAACTGTTCAAAAACTGAAATTGTATGCTACCTTTGTGTGCTTTTTGGAGCTTCAAAGTAATCCAGAAGACTCCAGTGATTTATCCCATGTCTTCTGAAGAAATCCGATCAATTTTGGGTGAGAACAGTCCTAAATGTCATTTCATTTTCACTGTACATTTTGCCAAGGCAGTGTCAAGGCATGATCAGGATTTCAAGCTTGATTATACATCTTAGTTTGTGACACATGGGCAGAGCGCTAGATGGCGCTATGGGAAGTGTAATAGAGCTTGAAATAATGAGCACCAAGGTGACAGCTGTCAAGATTTATAGTGAAAAGAGTTATACTTTGGTCTGTTCGCATTCCAAAATCAATTGGATCACTTCAGAACACATGGATTAAACCACGGGAGTCATATGGATTACTTTTATGCTGCATTTATGTGCTTTTTGGAGCTTCCAACTTTTGGTCAACATTCACCTGCATTGTATGGACCTTCAGAGCTGAAATATCCTTCTCAAAATCTTCATTTGAGTTCTGCAGAAGAAAGAAAGTCACACACATCTGGGAAAGCATGAGGGTGAGTGATGAGGTAAATGGTAACATTTTCACTTTTGGGTGGGATTAGGGTGATATCATGGAAAATAGGATTGTCCTTGATCTTTTTGGTCAAAGACTTAAAAGCAAATAAACTGCTAACTTCCAGAACTCAAAATTCCTGCCCAGTACAAACATTTCTATCATACGTAAAAAGCGCAGGTATTTAATTTGCATCGTATTTACGTGTAACAAAACAACGTATCCGTCTTTGCTTGCATAGATTACTGGTCCACTACTAGTAAAATTTTCCTTGCTTTGGATGCCCCTATAACTACAAACGTCTACACTTGTTTTCTTTTGGGGCAGCGGTGGCTCAGCGGTTAAGGCTCTGGGTTACTGACCAGAACCGTCGGGGCTCAAGCCCCAGCACCACCAAGACACCACTGTTGGGCCCCTGAGCAAGGCCCTTGACCCCATCTGCTCCAGGGGCGCTGTATCATGGCTCACCCTGCACTCTGACCTCACCTTAGCTGGGATATGTGAAAACTAATACATTTCACTGTATATATGCAAAGATGTATTTATAATGTGTGACCAAAATAAAGGCTATTATTCTATTCTATTTCAAGGAGAGGTGCTTAAACATATCAAACAACCTTTTTTCAAAACCCCAGAAGAAGATATCCATTATTCCAGTTGCTAATCATAAGAGTAAGATGAACCTACAACTCTGCAGTACCTTACAAAAGGATCCCCAATAGTCAGGTTTCTATCCAAGCTACACATTTAGTTTAGAAGTGCAGAAATCAGACTAAAATCGATAAAACAAATTGCAAAAAAAAAAAAAAAAAATGCAATTTGTACTGTTATTAAAGGATGGCACAGCAAGAAGTATAGCGGACCCAAAAGGAAATCTGCAAACCCCACTCAAGCATCATTACTAATTTCACATGCAAAGAAAAAAATATATATAACTATATAAAACAATTAAATCAAAACGAGTATCTTTAGTCAATTTAAATGCATGAATGAAATTACATACACAGCAGAACCAAGATGGCTGCCAGGATTCCAAGAACTCCAGACAGTGGCACCAATGCATTTTTCACCACGTCACTGCAGTGGATGTCTTGTCCTGTGCAGTCACACACAGATGCTTGAACGAAGTGGTCCTGGTACAGCCTCTGTTGATCATAAACCCTCAGGGTCACATTGTATTGACCCGGTTCCAACGGAGTACTGAGTCTTAGCTCAATGCCTGTTGCTACAATGGGCACATTATAATAGTTAGAATACACTGACTATTAAAAGACATTCTCAAAGCCAAACAATACATTATTAAATCCTTACCAGTGCCATTCATCACGGCAGTCCAATTTTTACTTGTGTCTCCTTGGGTTTCAACGCTAAAAGGAGCAGAATTTGGATATGCATCTTTGTCGGTGATCGAGAGAAGCACAGGTACCGGGTCACGATTGCAAGTTTTGATGGACCCTTCATTAATAGAAGGAGCATTGTCATTTACATCCTCCAATGTAATGATCAGCGTTGCTGTGCCAGTTGCTGGAAATTCATCTGCATATAAAAGCACAAACTTATTAGAAAAGGCTACACTAGTAAGACATCTTTCATGAAAAAGAAGCACGAATTACCATTATCTATAGCCAAAATGATAGCTCTGTATTTGTCATCTTTGACAAAGTTAGACTCTCTGTCCATAGGGCTCCTGACTTTGATCACCCCAGTCTCTTGATTTACATTAAGCCATCCTGCGGGATCATTGGCAATTTTATACCTGTGAAGACAAAAATATAAAGGTTTATACAGGTGAAAAGGAAAGCTCATTGAGACAAACTTTGATGTTGGCTTGACAAAGTCTGCCTGAAAGTACACCAGAGTTTGAGGTTTCCTTTAAAAGGTAATATATAAATCTTGTGTATACTTGGACAGAGATTTAAATTCATTTTGTACAACAAAAATATTTTGTCGATACGATCACGATACGATTGGTGTGGCTGTGGTTCAGGTGGTAGAGCGGGTCGGCTGCGGCTCAGGTGGTAGAAAGGGTCGGCCACTAATCGCAGGGTTGGTGGTTCGAACCCCGGCCCACATGACTCCACATGCTGAAGTGTCCTAAAAAATTGGATTGCAAATATCCCTATGTGATGAGGAGGAGGATGTGGCTGGGCCATGAGGCTGCACGGCCGACGCTGAATCAGGTCATGAGCACGAGAGCGATATAAAGGGGAGCCGAAACGCCAGTTTGAGAGAGACGCACGTGGCCACGCTGCATGTCTGTGTTCATATATGTTTTATGTTGTTTTAAGTTAATTTATATCATTAAACATTTATGTTGACTGTTCAGCTGGTTCCCGCCTCCTCCTTGCCCATCCTTATACTGTTACAGTGGTGCAGAATCCCAGGAAGGAGGGATGCGCTGTCATGGAGTGCTCGCCACTGCCATCCGTCAGGGGAGCAGCCACCTGCCTAGGGATAGGGGTCGCTGTCGCCCATCAAGAGTCGGAGGAACTGCTGTCATCCTCCGAGAAGGGGAGGAGCGGTTCCGTCCACCAGGGCACGGAGCGAGCGATCATCGCTAGAGGGCGGAAGAGCGGTTGAGGACCGGGCAACAGAGTGTCCGTGAACCAGTGGGCAATTTTTTCTCTCTTTCTCTGTGTCTCTCGCTCACCCTTTCCCTCTCCCCTCCCCCAGGTTCCCAGGAGGCGGTGTAAATCACTGGCTGACGGAGCAGTCCAGTGGCGCCCCGGCCTGAATCAGGTAGGGGAGGATTGTGACGAGGAGGGCGGCATGGCTGAGCCGTGAGGCTGCACGGCTGGCGCTGAATCAGCTGATCAGCCAGAGAGCGAGATAAAGGGGAGCCAGAGACGCCAGTTTGAGAGACGCACGTGGCCGCGGATTATAGTGTGTAACAGTTTAATGACTGGCAAGGAGGAGGTGGGAACCGGCCGAACAGTTCAAAAAGGTTTAATGATCTAAATTAACTTTAAACATAAACAGAGACAGCCTTTTAAAAGGAGGACCGAGTTTAAATAATACATTTTTGGTAAATCAACAATATGCCATCAATTCTCGCAATTCTTGCATTAAACCCGGAATATTCCTTTAACGTCACACCAGTGAGGTTTTGCAGGACTGTCGTTATTACTTTATTAAAATCATGCCCAACAAATGTTGATGGTGAATGACTTGTGAGACTCGTGTGCTTACGGTGTGAAACTCTAGTGCCACTCTGACTTCTGGGATTCAAATGGGTTCTTGCCCACAAGTAACCCTACGATGCATTCTTGATATTCAGCCAGATCAAGAACACCTTTGGGAAATCTGCCAAAATGCATTCTTGGTAATTGCGTTCATGAGTGTTGGAATTTAACTTCAGCGTCGGTTGATGTTAAAAGAGGCCACGAGCACATAACACATGAGAACGCACTTTGAGAAACAGCCGATATTATGTTTTTGTCTGTACTGCACAGGACTAGTATGAACAGCATATTTAAAAAAAGCAGCAACCGTTCTTACGTTATTTTCTGTGATTTTCCAGTGTCTGGATCAGTGGCTGTATATGTAACCAATTCACTGTCAACTGGAAGATCTTCAGGTTTGAAAATGACTTTCTCATTTGGAATAAACACTGGAGGCTCGTTCACATCTTCTACATTCACGGTGACTGTGGCAGTGGAAGTGGGCAAAGAGCCAACAAATGGCTCATCGTTCTCAACAATCACTGACAGAATGTATTGTTTGGTCTTCTCAAAGTCCAGTGGCTAAATGGAGAGAGAAAAAAAAAAAGGGCTTTTGTTTAGGTATTTCACCATACTCTGCTCATCAGATTTGAGACCTAAAAGTCAGAAGAGAATTAAGATAATTTTGACCTACAAATTACATCACAGCTCAATTGCCTTGTCAAACTTATGACTAAAGTTCAGTACCTTTGCAGTGGTGATGATGCCCTCTAGCTGGCTGGGTCCAGTACTGACATTGAAAAAACCATTTTTGTCACCGTCAACAATCCGATACTTGGTAGACCAGGCAGCTGATCCAGGTTCATCATCATCAGTCACTGACATCTTGGCCACTACAGCACCCACTTTATTCTCTGGGACAGATGCCGTGTACTAAAAACAAACAATTTAACACAGTTCAGTATATACTATAAATTGATGTAATAGTATAAATAAAAGAACGCTGAATCTGCTTAGTTTGAATGAATATCCAGACAAATATATGCAAGTTATGTGCGTTACCGTGGTGTACTCGAACTGAGGTGCGTTATCATTGCTGTCAGTCACTGTAATAACAGCTGTGCCAGTGGTTGAACGACCTTCACCAGCCATGTCAGCAGCTCGAATGACCAAAGTATATCTGGAATATTTCTAAAAGGAAAGAGGATTTACGGTGAGTTTGCCTTCATTACAATCATTTTTTTAATCTAGTCATCAGATGTAATTTCTAACCTCTCTATCCAGGCCTGTTCCAATCACACGGATCCCTCCAGTTACAGAGTTGATATCAAACATGTTTGGGTTTGGTAATGGTGGATCCTGGCTGATAATGCTGTATCTGACATCAGAATTATCATTATCGGGCTCATCGGCATCAGTGGCAGTGACCTTCATAAACTCATAATCTTCAGAGAGAGATGACGAAATGGTTTAGTTGGTATAAGCTAAAGTGATAAATCGCATCAAACTAAAAAGTTGGTCAAGAATAATTTCATTTGAGAGAAACTACACCACTCGCTTACCTTTCTTAGCAGCTTCAGGAACATGTCCGCTGAAAGGATTTTGAGTAAACACAGGGTTGTTATCATTTTGGTCAATCACATTGACAATTATTTCCATGGGAGTCTCTTTGACATTCGAATCTTCAGCTGCAACAGCATGAGCTACGAGCTGAAGACATGGGATGAAAGACGGGCATGTTAAGAGACAAATATGTCCGGTGACATTTAACTATTTAGAAGATGGCAGCTTTCAAGAATTTAAGAAATTCATGATTAGACATTTAGAATCCAATAATGAAATACTAAAATAAGAAAGAGCAAAATTAAATCAAATCAACTTACACGGTAAGAAGCTTTTTGTTCTCGGTCCAGTGGCTGAGTCACAAAGAGATTCCCTGTAAATTTTTCAATGGTGAAAAGCCCTTTAGGGTCCAGATCGGCCCCTTCACCTGTGATACTGTACACCATCCGAGTTTCCTTTGCAAAGTCTGTCTTTATCTAAATACAGACAGAAATGACAGAACAAAATCAATTACAGATCGGCCCACTTGTCCATTTCCATATATAATTTTCAACAGTCACTTCAATATTCTCACTCACCTGGACCAGCCTTTCTGGGAAAGGACCTTTACTGTTCTCAGGTTCATTAAATGGAGGAATAACCCAAGCTCTCTTTCTCCTCTTTAACCCAGATGAGGACTTTGGAAATTTCAGGACCGGAAGATCGGAGGGAGATTCCATCTGGAAAACAAAAGTTTAAATGATTTCTTCTGCTTTAATTTAAACACAGTTAAAAACTTAAAGTGACAAACATCAATCAAACACTACGCACTATCTGTAGAGGTAAACATGAGATGATTGATTTTCATCCGATTTCCTCACGTAACCAATGCTACTTTTTCAGCATCCGTTTACGAAACTGTATTTTTAGAACCATCTCGACTTGATTTTACTGACTCGATTCAGTGGTAAAAATTTCTCCAGTTAACAGTTAAGGGGCAAAATGCTTCGCAAATAACTTACATTTTGGTTTGTTCGTCGAACAAAGATACCATATGGCTTAAAAATACTTTAAATTTGGTCCACAAGTCACATGGAGTACTTTAAAACCAACATGGTTTTGAAACAACACCAGGATAATGAAATGATAGCATTTTAATTCTGGGGTGAACTATATATTTGTCTATTTCTTTAATTACACACTGGTTTCCCCTTATGTTTGTGGTGCGCAATAGAGAAATTAGTCTGATTTTACTGCACTCAGTCCCTCACAACTTAACTAGAACAATTTATTTTGATTTAGTAGTGCCGCAGGAAACTGTCAGAGTATTTTAATATGGTGCTGAAGTTCAAAAACAATCAACGGAATTGAACAAATAAAAAGATTCCATTTTTTTTTACTCTTTTACGGAACCTAAATGAGAACAGGTTCTTAATTCCAAACCCCACCCACAAGCAAATACACAATGTAATGTCTGAAATGCCCAGAAGAGGACAGGCCTGTGTTGTGTTACTCAGCAGTTCCCTGAATTAACTTGTGTACCTGTGGAGTGGTGTTCACCTCTGTGTCCATATGATGCTCCTCATGATTATGTGCACGCTCAACTCTGACAAAAGCTGTATGTTTATTGCCACTGGAGTCCCAAGCGTGCACAGGAAACACCTCGTGGCCTTCGTGAAGAGTAACTGGTCTCTTCAGTGTTACAGTTCCGTCCATGTTCACATCAAACCGCTTGTCAACAGACTGAAAGGGTGTTCTTGTCCTTCCATCGCAGGTATTGAAATGTACTGTCAGAAACAGATTTAATGTGCACAGAGTTAGGCCAGAAAGAACAGATTCATACTATAGATTACAAAGTTGTACTCAGAGCATCCCATTTGTGATATTTCAAGCATTTCAAAATTCATTTAGTGATTTTCAAGTTTTTGTTTTGCTTTTGGTACAGCTGATCCGCATGATTTATTATGGGGCGGCTGTGGATCAGAGAGTTGTCTAATCTAATCGCTGGGTTGGTGGTTCGATTCTCGGCCCACACAACTCCATTTCGACAATCCGAAGTATCCTTGGGCAAGACACTGAACCCTAAGTTGCTCCCAATGGCAGGCTAGCATCTTGCGTGGCAGCTCTGCCATCATTGGTGTGTGTAAAGCCCTTTGAATACTGCGAAGTTTTAAAAAGGCACAAAAAAAGTGCAGAACATTTACCATTTATGGACTTCCAGCCACTCTTAAGGCCTTTTCACACCAAATGCGTACCTTCGCCCCACTTAATATTTTTTTTATGGAAACAATGGATTCCTGACGAGCCCTTCACATGAACATTTCGTGCCAAATCATGCATCGACCAAGCAAAGCTTTTTTTTTTTTATGGTGACTGAGTCTAATTTTTTAGGCCCAGACCAATAAAATTTGAGCTGTGAATCATAAGGAGCTGCTGCAGGTATAAAACAAGCAGAACATGTGGCGCTAAAGCACAGAAGGTCGTTTTGACCACCGACATTAAACAATGAAGGAACTCCTGATGAAATCCCGAAGACATGCGTTTCATTTGCATCAAATGCCTTAATACCAATAATGTGGTAGGGTCTCCTCAAATCGTTATTTCTGCGCAATTGTTAATAGTCGTTAACAGCTGTCATTGGCAAGTATCAAATAATGGGTCAGACTGAAGATGGTTTTGTTGGGTGAGGTGTTGTATTCCTTTCATTACATAGACTTTGAGAATATAAATGCAGTCAAATTGACAGCATCTGTTACTATAGTCATTAAATGTGCATTATGCAGTAACAATGTAATTAACATACATGCATGGCAGTGGCATATAAATCACTCTTATCTCAAGTGATAACATGTTTTAACTGTTAATATAATTTTTTTTTACACTTCTAATCTTTCTAATCACCCCTCAGATGGTGTACACATGATAATACTGCTAGTCAACTTGTCCAGCAGGTGAACCAAGAGTTTGTGAAGTTCTCAAATGTTTTATTTCTCATTGAGCGACTCAACAAACTCTTCACTTCTGCAGCTTGAAGAGAAATCGGTTTTCCTTTATCTGCTTGTAAAGTAGTGCTTCTCATCTGTCATAGACGGATGGCAGACCAGCTGAAAGGTGCGTTGAGCCACCTACCGTACCAGGGTAAAATTGCTTGTCATTTAAAATTGACACCTATTTTAAAGGTGTGAATGGGATAATGGCATTCGAGTCGCTTTCTATGTGCATGGTCCATTCGTCTGCGATTCGCCCCTCATAATCGCGTCGCCTTTAGTGTGAAAACGCCTTTATACGCCAATTCTTACCACCCCATTGCATTTTATCATCACATTTCTTATCTTATCGCCTGTAAAGCACTTTGTAGGCACTTTTTAAAAGTTTTACTAAATAAAACATTTCAGAAGTAAACCATTTGCTGCCAATCCTTGAGCATAATTTCGCTCAAAACAAAGCACTCTATTCCCATAGGCAGATGTATTGAAATGGCCATAGAGCTGCCCTCCATTAGTGGTGTTGAAAGAAGTGGTTAGACCAGTCAGCCCCACAACTCAAATCCCCATTCGAGATTGTGAACGTCTGGAAGGCCCTTCAGCGTTTTATTCCCTTGATGTATGAAGTCTCTCGTAGCGGTTCTTCTCTAGACGTCTCTCAATGGCTGCAAATGAGGAAAATGATCTTCAGCAGGTAGCATCGGAATGGTCGGAACTGACAGCCAGGTGACGTCACCCATCCGGTAATTACCATCTCCATATATGGCCTTGAATGTCCTTTAAACCACGCCTACAAACTCAGGTTCACACAGAAAGGGTTTGCGGTATTTTTCTAATGTTGTCCTGTGTAAACAACAGTGATGGGTGTAATTCAATACATTTTGCATTGAAAAAAGTAAAGTAATGGATTACTATAAGCGACTATTAGTGGGACACTGAGCAGGACGCTTCCTACATCTTGTAGTAATCCATTACTTTACTTTTTTCAATGCAAATGTACACCAAGATGGAAGTTTAAAACATAGAAGTTGCTTCAAAATGATTAATCAGTGAAATTCTGCATTTTTCTTGTCTTGATGAAGCCAAAATTGCATGTTACTCATACAAATAAGGATCAGCTTTGATAAATTGGAGGAAAATAGCTAATATAATATGACTGATGTAGGAGCGGCTTAAATCGAAAACAATGTACATACAGTAATCTCCATTTGGCATCACTCTTCATGGAAAGCACCTGACAGCCTGAAAATTGACAACTTGCAAAAACTTGCTACACTACAAGCTGATGTACGTACATGTTTGAAGCAAATGCGCAAACAGAAGGAAAACAATCCTAATATTAGCCTTCGCTCTTAAGGAAGTACAAACTGTTTTAGCTCTCTTGGTCACACGTCACGTCTCCCACACACAGAATCTCACAATGTGAGCTTAATGGCTGACATCATCCATCTGAATCATACATTAGCATGTCGCAACACCCGCAGAAGCTCAACCAAGCATGATATTTAAAAAGACTTTGATGTAAATCCACAAACTCTGACATGGGTCTTTATCTAAATATGGTGATAGACACGTCTCTTGACTTTTCAGCAATGAAAAAGACTTTAAACAGTCAATGGACCCCATTAAAAAAAGGCATCATTCTAAAACCTAGATTAAATAAAAATGGGTTGACTATGTTGTCAGTGTCATTTAAGTCACTCCACGGTCTAGCTCCCTCTTACCTTTCTGGTTTACGTTCTCACTATATTCCTATTCGCTCACTCCGATCTTCTGGGTGCAAATTTGTTTCTAGATTCGGCCTTTCTTCAATGGGTGGCAGGTCTTTCCCTGTTGTGGCACCTAAGCTATGGAATCCCCCCCGGCTCTCCGAACTACCACCTCTATCTCCATCTCCATCTCCGAATTCAAATCTCAGCTTAAAACATATTTGTTCTCCCAATATTATCAGTCATAATACGCATCTGCTTCATGTACTGCTCATTGTATTTGTATGCTTATCTGTATTCTGAATGGGCCACTGCTTACACTTTCTATACGACCTACATGATGTTATGTGTTCTTTTGTACTGGACTGATATGTCTAATTGATTGCACGAGCTGATGCATGCAACTGCATTTGATTTTGTTCTGGACCGGGCGACTGTCCACATGATTGTTATGCTACTGTTCTTTATCGTGAAGCGTCCTTGAGCTCTGGACAGGCGCTATATAAATTAAAAATTAACACTATTTTTTGTGTGTGTGCGTATATGTGTAATATATATATTACACATACACTGTCGCCTTCAGCTGGTACACCATTTCTATGACATTTAGTTATTTATGGGTTTATTTAGTTTTTTACTCACTTTGTTTGCAATAAGTGTGGATAAAGCTACACGAAATAAGTAGTTAATAACTGAAACTTAAATTTCTGAAACAAAGTAAAAACAACAATCACGCTGTATTTTATGAATTAAAATATTGTCAAGATGTTAAAATGTTTACCCTCAGCTTTTATGGGCCAAAACTGAACTGAATTGAAAATGTCAATATTTTGGAAACTCAGAATGTCCCAAATAAGAGCTCTAAAATATGTGGTTTTCATATAGATCCTCCCAAGTTACATAAAACAACAGCTTATCCTGAGCAACTCAAAATAAATAATCAATGCACCATATCTTGCAATACAATACAAATATATGCAACACAAAACAAGTCTAAATCTTTAAATAGATAGGTCTTAACGCATCTGTGCTTATCAAAAGATTCAAGGTACACTATTAACACAAAATAATACTAAAAACAATCAGAAAGTTGGTCTAACACGAAGAAAACGAGGAACAAATCAGTTTGAATGGCTATACTTCCGGTCCAAATGCGTGGTTTAAAGATGTTTCAAACTGAATAAGAAAACAAGGGCGTATCCCAATCGAAAGTGATCATCCCTATGCCCTACTCACTACGAAAGACAGACCTCTTGATGTGGACACTCTGAAGGGAGCATGACGTCACAGTTTAAATGCAGCCTTCACTGGAATAATCAACGTTCTTACTTTAGTGTGGAACGACTCTTAGAGTGACGCCCCCTATATGAAGTGCCCTTCAAGGGCGCATATATGCAGTTTGGAAGACGCCCCAACTTTCGGTTTATGTGCATTATATTCAAAGGGATTTGTGACAACAGAATACCTCTTCCTAGTCGTTTCCCTCTGTGAAGATGCTCTCTGTGCACTTTAAAAACCAACTCTGAATCAAATCCAGGTGTACATGGCGGCGACTCCGCAATTCCGCAGGAAAATACCTAATTAAAAAATAACATTGATTTATACTTTTCCAATGTATATTTCAATGTATATTTTTACTTTTTATTTTTTATAAGCGCCACTTTAAAATCTTACCTGACAGAGCAAAACAACAACTCCCAACCGGACCATCCTTATAATCCCCATTCGAGATTGTGAACGTCTGGAAGGTCCTTCAGCGTTTTATTCCCTTGATGTATGAAGTCTCTCGTAGCGGTTCTTCTCTAAACGTCTCTCAATGGCTGCAAATGAGGAAATGATCTTCAGCAGGTAGCATCGGAATGGTCGGAACTGATAGACAGGTGACGTCACCCATCCGGTAATTACCATCTCCATGTATGGTCTTGAATGTCCTTTAAACCACGCCTACAAACTCAGGTGGCTAAGTTTCAGGGTCATTCAAACACCGAAAGTATTCGCGGTAAAACAACAGTGTTGGGTCTAATTCAATACATTTTGCATTGAAAAAAAAGTAAAGTAATGGATTACTCTTAATTTTTCAGTAGTTTAATTACATTACTTCTGATGTAATTGTGTTAAATACTGTATAGACTACAGAACAATTCTATATAAAACAAAAGTGAATTTAAAATCTAAATGTAACATCTAATGTTAACATGTATGTTTTCTGATATAACGCTGCCCCCTTAAATTCTTTGGCCAGTTCATGAATCATTTATTTAATTTTATATGATTTATTTGAAATAATTAAAAAGGACAGTTTCATGTCTATCCTTGCGTTTTTCATCTGGTCGAGGCTGATAAGATTTAAGATCAGAGTTTTAGAAAGTAATTTTTAATAAGTATTATTACAATTACTTAAAATAAAAAAAATTAAATTATCCCCATTTCTCCCAATTTGGAATGCCCAATATTCACTACTTAGTAGGTCCTCTTGGTGGCGCAGTTACTCGCCTTAATCCGGGTGGCGCAGGACAAGTCTCAGTTGCCTCCGCTTCTGAGACGTCAATCCGCGCATCTTATCCCGTGACTCGTTGTGCATGACACCGTGGAGACTCACAGCATGTGGAGACTCATGCTACTCTCCGCGATCCACGCTCAACTTACCACACACCCCATTGAGAGCGAGAACCACTAATCACGACCACGAGGAGGTTACCCCATGTGACTCTACCCTCCCTAGCAACAGGGCCAATTGGGTTGCTTAGGAGACCTGGCTGGAGTCACTCAGCACACCCTGGATTCTAACTTGCGACTCCAGGTGTGATAGTCAGCATCTATACTCGCTCGCCCCCATGCAATTACTTTTTAGACAGAGTAATTAGTACAGTAATCTCATTACACTGTAGAAGATGTAATTAGTAGTTAGTAATTAATTACTTTTGTAGAGTAAACATGCACTTGATGTTTGACAGTAGTGCCACGTCTCGTTTATTTCAAACGTCAAGTTAAAAAATAATTTCAATGTTTAAAAGTGCGTCTCGAGACAGCCACCGTCTGTCTTTTTAAAATCCGTGCTTGGTGTGAACGGGCCCTTCATTATTCAAAAGTCCCCCGGATAATTGAACAACGGGTAAAATAAATGTAAAAAAATATTCTGTCAGAACGTAAAAGGCGGTGGGCAAACTGCCTGGACAAGCATCTTAGCATTAAAGAGCCTATTTCAACTCCACTAATTTAAAGACTATTTGGGCATGTTCACTCATGTTGCTAGACTTCACACTGAACGCAATTCATGCCTGGACACTGAAAGTTCCCCCCCGACTGAGGAATTCTGCTGTTGTTGTGATCCGTTTTCCAAATGGCATTTATGTGCCCTTGAAGGGCACTTCGGGAAGGGGACGCTACTCGATGAGTCATTCTAAACAAAAGTAAGAAAGCTTATTTTTCACAAAGGGCCCCTTTTACAAGACATTTGGTGAAGGGTACATTCAAACTATAGTGCCATGCTCTCTTTAGAGAGCCCACATTAATGGGGCTTTTGCACTGCACGGTACAACTCGACTCTGCTCGAGTGGGGGGTTTTCCACTGTGGATAGCACCTGGTACCTGGTATTTTTTTAGTACCACCTCGGTCGAGGTTCCAAGCGAGCCGAGCCAATAATAAATGTGACATCAAAAATCCTGCAGATCACTGATTGGTCAAAGAATCGTCACTACCAGCATCACTGGATTTGAGAGACGGGACATCAACCCGCTAGTTTTAAAGTTAGCAGTGATAGCAGGATCATTTGTTCACGTAACGTTCGAATTGTAAAAAGAAATGGCTGTGCTCAAAACCACACTGAGGTCAATAAACGAGGTGCAGACGTTCCTCTCGTTAGCGACGAACGAAACGACGCAAAACGAAAAAGTCTTTCAGGAGGTGTCTCAGCTGTTGGCCGCACACAGCTACCACTGGACCTACCAACAGTGTAGGGAAAGTAAAAACCAGAACCATCAAGGAAATTTAACGGTTACACTTGTGTGAAATCACCATGCAACAACTGCTTTATGCAGCACAATGAGCTAGTAGCTAACAGCTAGCGGTCGTGTTATTGTTTTGGTCAGTTTGTGTCGTGTTTAAGATGATGTCATGCGCAACTATGACATTCAGCCTATAATCACACCCACGTTGAGGGGCACTAAACTGCAGTGGAAAAGCAAGGTCAGAAAAGTAAAGCGAGCAGAGTCGAGTCGAGTCGAACCATAACGTGCAGTGGAAAAGTGCCATAAGAGCTTTGTAGTGAGTTGATCACCTTCGATTGGAATTCACACATTGAAATTAATGATTAATCAACTGGTGGATGTACACAACTAGTTTTGTAAAGTTAACGCATAAACCTAAATAACACATTAATTTTAACAAATACGTAGTGGTGATGGCGTAGTGGATAAAGTACATAACTGGTAATCAGAAGGTTGCTGGTTCGATCCCCACGGCCACCGCCATTGTGTCCTTGAGCAAGACGCTTAACTGCAGGTTGCCCCTGTAATAAGTGCACTGTAAGTCACTTTTCGATAAAAGCGTCTGCCAAATGCATAAATGTTATGTAAATGTAACTACAACATAAAGTAACAGAATATAAATATTGTACAGAATAAAACAGTATAAAAGGTCAATGTATAGGCCTACTAAATAATAAACAAACATTCTAAAGTAGCAGTCAATGAGCCTTATTTAAGGATAATACTGAGGCTCACGTGCGTTTCTGAAATGATTCAACATGTACTGTAAACATCTCTTATGTGTGGCCGATACATACAGTGCAGTCAGCTAATATATGTGTGTCCCATGACCATTTTCATGTGAATTTATTAATCAGGAAAAAAATAGCCTAGCTTTTAGTCAATGCTATTGCACATATTCCATGTTAGATTACTCACTAGACTTGTATTTCTTGTGACCCTAATTGGTTAATTATAGATAATGATACAATGATTTCCCAAGAGTCATCAGACTAGTTTCTGCAAGAATAACCTACCCACACAAGGCCAATAATGCTTGCTTTGTATTATATTATTGACTATAGCATATTTCTTAATTCAAAAGTGCCTAATTAAAATATATTCAGATAATTTAAACTGAAATCAGGACAGCCATGGGAACATGACAAAAACATGACAAACTTCCAGTAAAACGAGAACAAACGATGCCCCCTCAAACCCTAAACCTATTTGAATGTTCATTTCATTAACCTGTTTTGCCAGAATGAACGTTCATGATCTGTTTTTCATGATTTGACTTGTGGTAGTTACAGTATGACACTAATCTGTATTCTGGCTGTGAGCATTTGATTCTTCTCGCAGAACTCTAAAATATGAACGTGCTCCAGCTGACATTTAGTATACATGAACCCTTACAAAGGAACACATTGTATAATTCATCCTCGGAGAAACTGGGAGACGTTGAACTTGCTATCTTCTGACCTTGCTCCCGTTCAAGTTGGCTTTGACGTGTATTTCTAACATGTGTCTTTGTAGTTCCAAGAGCGTTAGTCTGATAGCAAAATTACTTTGTGATGACAACATGGTCTATAGGGACCACTCAGCTCTGTAACACCAGTCAAGAACCACTGAATGTGACAATTATACTATATTTTTACAATATAATATAATATAATATAACTGAAGCCAATATTTTAGCAAATAGAGCATTGTTTAATGGTGCAAAACGTTAGCTGGCATACGGGTCATTGACAAATATGTTTGTATGAGGTGATGAAATTAGAAATCTTTTTAAAAATCTATTTTAAAACGTGTCAAATTCGTAGAAATGAACAGTTGCGGTCAAAAATATTGGCACCCTTGGTAAATATGAGCGAAGAAGGCTGTGAAAAAAAATCGGCATTGTTTATATTTTATGTTGTGTACCTGGGTGACTAGGAACATGAAATCGTTCAGCCATGACGTCCTCTTATTGTTCTTATAGACTAAAGAATATTGTCCTGATGTGCGGCAAACGGTTGTTGAGCTTCACAAAATGGGAAGTGGCTATAAGAAAATAGCCAAAGCATTGAAAATACACATTTCCACCATCAGGACAATAATTAAAATGTGCCAATCAACCGGAGAGCTTAAGAATCAGCCTGAAAGAGCACGTGTGTCTATTTTGTCTCCACGCACAGTGAGGAGGATGGTTCAAGTGGCCAAACAATCTCCAAGGATCACAGCTGGAGAACTGCAGAAATTAATTGGGTCTTGGGGTCAGAAAGTCTTCAAAACTACAATCAGACATCATCTACATCCCCACAAGGTGTTTGGGAGGGTTTAAAGAAAAAGAATAGAGCTTCTTGGGTTTGGCGCACATAGAGATGAAGAAGTACCCAATGCCCACGGTTAAATGTGTTGCTGGAACTTGAATGTTGTGTGGCTGTTGGGCTGTTTTTCTGCCAGAAATCTTGGACATCTTGTTTGGATACATGGCATCATGGACTCATCATATACCTCCTTTTCCAGAAAACTTAAAATGGGCCCTGGTTGGAACTTCCAGCAGGACAATGATCCAAAACAAACATCAAAAACAACACAAAAATGGTTCACTGACCACAAAATCAAGATTCTGCCATGGCCATCCCAGTCCCCTGACCTGAACCCCATAGACAATTTGTGGGGTGAACTGAAGAGGAGAGTCGACCAACATGAATATGAAGGATCGGGAAAGATTCTGTATGGAGGAAGGGTCTCAGATAGGACTGGATTGGTAATCTGGCATCCAGGGCATTTTCTCGGTGGGCTGACGTACTTTGGGACCGATCAGGAGCGAACTGGCCATCGGGAGAACCGAGCTGGCCGGTGGGTCGGCCGCAAAACGAGCCGAGATAAGCTAAAATGAGCCGCCACTTTATGCAGAACGGACCACAAAATGGTGCCATGATATGCAGAAAAGGAATGGTCTCAGATCCCTTGCCAGGTGTTCTCCACCCTCATTAAGCATTACAAGGTTTGAATACAAGGGTGCCAATAATTATGGCCAATGTGTTTTGGAGAAAAATATTTATTTAATAATGAGAGTTTCGATTGTTTTACTTCAATTAAAGGTTCGTTTTTTGTCTTACGAACGATTATCCCACTTTTTTTTAAACAATAATTTGATCAAAAAAATTGAAAACATGTTCTTCATTGTAGAGGTGTGTTTTGTGTGAATTGCATCTTTACAGTATTTTTGAATATCTTGAGAGACCCGGACAAAATATTGAGGACATGTCATTGACTAAGCATTGAGGCAATATACAAATTTCCAAACAAATTACTTGCAGATGTTGTGGTGAATTACATTAAAGCTGAAACTGTTTGGCTCTAGATGATTATACATGACGGTGAGTAAATAATTCTTTTTATTTTCATTTTTGCATGAACTTTGCATTTAAATACAACTTTATGTCCATCATAATAACACATTTTAAATAACGCATAGGCGTTGGCCATCATATGATGTTCTAGCCCCATAGATATTCCGTCCCCCTAGAGAGAAGTTTAACCAGACATTGCTATTTCACATTGTAGTTATCTGGTGAGTGCAAAGGCCTGTTAATTAATTTCATTTAAAAAATAATTTAAGCTACAGTTTGAGTGTCTTTCCACTGCACAAATGAGTGAATTAAGAGGCTTGAAATGTATCTGACCATCTGGGAACGAAGTCAGTGAATATTTTGTTAATCGTTTGTTGGGAGTCTGCTTATCTGTGGCTATAGATAAGCCCAGAGGACAAATATTGTAGGAGAAAACATTATACGCTCTGGCTAGAATGTGACCAAGGCCTGCATACTGTTCCCAGACTGACTTCTCATAACTAAACCGTGTACTACATCTTCACAATGTCTTCACACGTCTTGATTTTTGTATCCAGCATTTTCCTGAATGCGGAAGTGTTCCACGATTCATATCGGAAGCCTGTATTTGTTTTCCAGTTCTTCAGTTTTCCCTCGCATTGGATGTTTTTAGCGGATACAGCATATTTAACATATTCAAAATGCGAACAGCCGATTTAGATTGAACAAGTTTCTTACTGCATTCAAAATAAAGACAGATTTTAGAAGTAGTTCATTTTTCTTCGCATATCCTTTTTAAAGATCAAACAATCTCAAAATTAAAATACGAAATTACTTCTGGAAATTATAAACAGCAGTTTCCAATCGAAGTCTGTGCGATTCCTTCATAAATGATCAAATCAACCAATTACAGCTCTGGGGCAATTGGATCTTTTTTTAATAACAACGATGGTGATCTATGAAATATAATAATTTAAGTAAAATCCCAAGTTTGTCCTGATCTACGAATCCTGAAGGAAATGTAAAAAAGCCCAAATCTCCAAAAAATAAAATATAATAAATAATAATAACAATTTGGAAATGGGGTATTTTTCAACACAACAAACATACATTTGTGGGCATTTTCAGCTCAATTTAAACTAAATGCCCATTAAAAACAGTTATTTTCTGAGGTGCCAGATGAACCCAGAAGTGCCACCACTGAACAATTTTATTAACAGTAATTTGATCTATTTGGGAGGAGTTTTGTTAGTGTTTCACATGAGTTGCTAAAGGAAGAACAACGCCTCATTTTTATCATTGCTCAGATTTTACACCATTTCAGTGTCAGGGCATGACATTGAGCCTGTATACAAAGATACCGGTTTTGACTGTGTAGTGTCAACAAAAATGAGCAAATGAAAATGTTTGCTCCTTCAAACACTAATCTTGAAAATGAAAGGTTTGCTTCAGTGCACAGTAAGCGGATGTAACCTTTCATCTGAGTCATTCTTTCTTAAAGGTGATGTGTTCAATTCTGTGCCACTTTTCATACTGAACTCACAGTGAAATCAGAAACAATAGGTTGACTTCTTTAGTTAAAACGAGTTTGGGCTTGCTGAAATGCAAAACACAGCCACCAGTGGTAAAGCGGTAAGTGTTTGTGAAGTTCTCAGGACAGGGTGGAAAGGAGGACATGGGAGTCAGCGTTGCAGTCCACGTGAGTGTTCATTTTATTCTCAAGGTTTCACTCAAACTTTGTTTTCCAACAAGAAATTTAGTTCAGCTTCAGTGATAACAGTCAACGTAAATGTACAGCTCCAGTTTGGGTTGGGTGTGTGTGACTCAAACTCTCTCTCTCTCTCTCGGCCTGACGTTCCACCTGCATATTAAAGCAGGTCTCTGCCATCACTGAAATGAGACACAGGTGTTTAGAGTCAATAATCACCAGGTGATGGCTCTTACCGCTTCTTATCTCCCCACTGACAGACACATGTCCCCATCCCCCTCCACAGTGTTGTTGGGCGTATGGGCATGTGTGAACGCTATTTTCCAGGGAAATAATCAACGGAGGGGCACCAAAAGCAAGTTTCGAAGCGAGTTGTTGTCTGATAGGACAACTTTGGGCGGTGGCGTAGTGGGCTAAAGCACTATAACTGTTAATCAGAAGGTTGCTGGTTTGATCCCCACAGCCACCACCATTGTGTCCTTGAGCAAGGCACTTAACTCCAGGTTGCTCCGGGGGGGATTGTCCCTGTAATAAGTGCACTGTAAGTCACTTTGGATAAAAATGTCTGCCAAATGCATAAATGTAAATGTAAATGCTGAATTCCCATGTGATCATGTTGCACCACGTCACTGCATTGCAAAACTAATTACTGTTTTCAAACAGCTTTCAAGTACTCCCTCCCCAATCTGCCATTGGTTGAACAAACAAATAGTCCCACCCCCAAACACATACCATTGGTTGTTTCAATGTTGCTTAGTTGGGCTGGTCAGAGTGCTCAAACAGAGCAATGTTTAAAAAGCAGAACAGTGTTTTGGGCTTCTCAGACCAAATGTGTTCTTGCGCTAAAAAAGCTAGATGTAGTGCAACGCATACCGTATAACAGAAAGCACGTGTCATTGGACGCAATGTTAATATTTGGTGTTCTTTAAAAAGAGCATGCCAATCCTGTGCAAGACACACACACAAAACTGCTTGACGGGCGCAATGTTTAATGGTGGCTGTCTAGCGCATGTTTACATATAAAAACAATGGGAAATATCGCAAACAGATTCAAAAACGTATTCAGTACGAATGGCCCTTATACTTTTCAGGAGAATTGTTGTTGTCTCTGCATTTTAAGCTGGGATGAAGCTGTTGAAATATTCAACAAATACAAAGTTTTGATGCTTCAAAACTGAAACACTGAGTTTGTTGAGGCAGAGCATTTGTTGACTTGGCTGCTTGTGCCACTCATTTTTATGTGCACTAGTCATATAACAGGACTTCGGATGAAATAATTTATTCTGGTTAATGTACAGTACACATTACACACTCAAGTGCACATCGGTGGTCTGAGTTAATGATTACTCAGAACTATTGCTGTTCAAAAAGACACACTGTCTGCCAGTTTAATGGGCTGAAATGCTAATTGCTTCACGGTTGTGCTGTATTTTAAATATCAAACGTTGCTCTTGCAACCACTTTCTAAATGAGATTTAGTTTTAAACATCCCAAAAGTAGATGAAAAGTAACTTTTGTCAGCTTCATCTAAAAATAATCATAAATATAACTAGCATGTACCACAATACAGTCTGCCTAAAGAGGAGCAGGTGTGCTTTCATGATGAATGATGCATTGGGTTGTGTTATGTGGTTTTAACAAACAAGTTTGGAGATTTGTAATGAGTGTTTAAAGCTGGAAAAGTCCCTGAAAAAGAAAACCGCACAGGTATGGAAGCTTGTCTCGGCATGGAGAAACCAGTTCCACAGTATCAAAGCCATTCATCTACTTCAAAGTGTTCTGCTCAAATCGATATCTCTTGCACGAATAATTATAAATGCAATTGTGTGCTATTATGAGAGCTTTTACCCAGTGTAATGCACAACATGCTGCTTATTTGGTAATGGCTATGAGCTCTAATAAACTTTGTCAATATAGACTCCAGCTCCAGCCAATCTCCATCCCCGTCTGAGTGATTGACCACTTGTGTCCAGCAGCCTTAAAAGCACAACATTATCTGAGAAAGGCTTTTAGGCTGCATGAAATGTTTATGCTTGCACAACTTTCGGTATCACATTTGCTTGTGGTGTCATATTCATAGAAGCATCATGACTTAACTTCCCAGATTCGGAGTAGGAAGCAGACGCAGTCTGTGTTTGGACCTGCTGAATTATCTGATCGCACCTGGGTTTCACAGCCACAGGACAAGACCGGACTTCTGTTGCACTGTGGCTTTTGTTTCTTAGAAATGAGAAGGAGGGTCTCCCATCAACTACCGAGCCACCTCGAGCCTCATAGCCAGAGGGATGTAGTCGTGACTCTTTTAATACCTTTAATAGGGAATTCAGTTCAGGTTTAGGGTCAACCAATCTTACTGGAAATGGATGTGATGTCATAGTGAAAGCTGCTGGGCAGATGCTGTAGATAAAGGGCTGGCGCTATCAGTTCTCATGCAGGGAGGGATTTGTGACGTCACGATATTTAGTTGTAAATAATCAGTTTCTGTTTCAGGATAACTTCTGTCTTTTGTGAGTATATGTTTTTTAGTATTATGTAGTTTCAGGTTTCAAGTTTATCCCCAACACATCTTTTCATCACCATATAATAAAAAATACTGATTTAACATGAAGAAAAAAAACACCATATATTAAACATGAATCGAGTGCAATCAGCAGGGCCGTCTTTAGGGAGAGGGTCCTGAGTCCAATTGATTCTAGTGGCTCAAAGGAGGGTCTCTGAAGGCCCGAGAGGACCACTGAGAGATCCCAGGAGGGGAACAGTCTTGGCCGGGAGGGATTTAACCTCTGGGCGCCTCTTAGGAACCTGATAATCAAGTTGTGCTTACCCAAAGACTTGCCGTCTACTGCGTTGTGGTGGGCTGCGATAGCAGATACATACACCTTCAAGGTGGACGGGGAAAGCCTCCCCTCCAACCTCTCCTGCTGAAATGAGAGCACTGATCTGACTGCGCACCTTTGGGGGTCTTCGGCCCAAGAAGAACACCAATTTGCGAACAAGCGCCACTTTAGGGCGTAAAGTTGCCTGGTAGAAGGGGCTCTGGCTTGGTTGATTGTGTCTACGACGGCAGGTGGTAGATCAGCTAGATCTTACGCGTCCCATCCAGGGGCCAGACATGGAGGTTCCAGAGGTCTGGGTGCGGGTGCCAGAGCGTGCACCGTCCCTGAGAAAGAAAGTCTTTCCTCAGGGGAATTTGCCAGAGAGGGGCTGTCACGAGGAGCACGAGGTCCGAGAACCAAGACTTGAGTCGCTGCTGGCTCCAAAAGAGGAGACGACGGGCGATTTGTGACATGTGGTGAGAGCGTACGCTGCCATGGCGATTTATGTAAACTACCGCGGTGGTGCTGTCTGATCTGATCAAGATGTGTTTGCCCTGAACCAGTGGGAGAAACCTCCACAGGACAAAGAATACAGTCATCAACTCTAGGCAGTTGATATGCCAGCACAGCGGGGTCCCTTTCCAATGGCCCGCGGCTGTGTGCCCGTTGCACACGGCGCCCCAACCCAATTTGGAGGCGTCGGTTGTGACCAGGACGTGTTGGGACACCTGCTGCTAGGGGACTCCTGCCCGCAGAAAGCAGAGGTCTGTCCAGGGTTTGAATGTTTGGCGGCAGGAGGGGGTGACCATCCAACGGTGCATGCCGTGGTGCAATGCTCGTCTCAGGACTAGAGTCTGGAGCCAGTGCTGAAGTGGTCTCATATGCATCACAGGCGCGACTGCCACGGAGGATGCCATATGCCCCAGGAGCCTCTGGAAAAGTTTTAAAGGGACCGCAGTGCCTAGCCTGAAGGCGGCGAGGCATACTAGCACTGACTGCGCGCGCTCGTTAGTGAGGCGCGCTGACATTGAGACTGAGTCTAACTCCATGCCAAGAAAAGAGATGCTCTGAACCGAGGCGAGCTTGCTCTTTTCCCAGTAGACCTGAAGCTCTAAACGGCTGAGGTGCCTGATCACCTGGTCCCTGTGGGCGCATAGTATCTCTCGGGAGTGGGCCAGGATGAGCCAGTCGTCGAGGTAGTTGAGTATGCGGATGCCGGCCTCTCGGAGCGGGGTAAGGGCTGCCTCTGCAACCTTCGTAAAGACGCGAGGGGACAGGGACATGCCGAAGGGGAGGACCTTGTACTGATATGCCTGGCCATCGAACACGAACCATAGAAAGGGTCGGTGTCGAGGCAATATTGAGACGTGGAAGTACGTGTCCTTCAGGTCTACCACTGTGAACCAATCTAGATTCCGGACACAAATTAAGATGTGTTTTTGCGTGAGCATTTTGAATGGGAGTTTGTGCAAAGCCCGGTTGAAAACTCACTTCATCTCGGTTGGAGGGACAGAATCTATTGCGTCTTTGGGTAAGAGGATCGCGATTCCCTTCAACCGCTTCCGAAGTCGGGTCGCAGGGGCAGCAGCTCTAGCAGGGGACCCCGAACTTCCCTATCCCGAGCTGCATTAACCAGCTCTGACTGGGGGACCCCGAGGCGTTCCCAGGCCAGTGTGGGGATGTAATATCTCCACCTAGTCCTGGGTCTTCCCTGAGGCCTCATCCCAGCTGGACATACCTGAAACACCTCGCTAGGGAAGCGCCCAGGGGGCATCCTTATCAGATGCCCAAACCACTTCAAATGGCTCCTTTCGATGCAAAGGAGCAGCGGCTCTACTCCGAGCTCCTCACGGATGACTGAGCCCCTCAACCTATCTCTAAGGGAGAAGCCCGCAACCCTCCTGAGGGAACCCATTTCAGACACTTGTACTTGTGACCTAGTTCTTTCGGTCATAACCCAGCCTTCATGACCATAGGTCAGGGTAGGAACGAAAATTGACCGGTAGATCGAGAGCTTTGCCTTCCGGCTCAGCTCTCTTTTTGAGACAACGGTGCGATAGAACGAGTGCAATACCGCCCCCGCTGCCCCGATTCTCCGGCCAACCTCCCGCTCTGTTGTCCTCTCACTCATGAACAAGACCCCGAGGTACTTGAACTCCTTCACTTGGGACAATACCTCCTTCCCTACCTGGAGTATGCACTCCATCGTTTTCCTGCTGAGAACCATGGCCTCAGATTTAGAGGTGCTAATCCTCATCCCAGCTGCTTCACACTCTGCAAATTTCGCAGATCTGCAATGAAGTTACATTTACTGTCATCATAGTGACCAAGATCAGTGTTTATCCTGAGCATTTGTTGATAGTAAATTGACTCATGACAAACACTTTGTGCCTCAGGGAAAAACGAGTTACTGGTCAGACAGACAGCAGGATTATGTTGCGACGACCACTCATTGGTCCTGCAAGGCAGAACCTGAGTTTATCTGGACAACCAGCACACCCCAAATCTCCCTATTAGCCTTCTGCCTAAATTTATACTGTCAACACACAATGTGGGTGTGCTGGGTCAGCCACAGTCAATGGTTTATTCCCTATGTTTAAAGCAAATTAGTAATAACCTCAGACTTAAAAAAATGTATGACTTATATTGTGCTTAGCTTACAGTAAAACCTAATGTGCTTTTGACCATTACTGGCAGTGGAGGCCACGGAAGGTATTTGAGCACTTTTGATCTGGAGTATGTGGCATGTGGGAGGTGTGTTATCAGTCTCCATCTATAAACAGTTTTTTCAAGCTCAGGCAAGTTGAACGACACAATAGAGCCTCATTGTGCAGACTGGAGGGTATTCAAAATATGTTAACGGGGTGATCCAAGGTCTTAATGATGCATTTCCAAGGTTGGAAATACCTAGCCAGCTTGAAAACACTTAAACATTATGGTATTTTGTATGTTGTGACAAAGTTATAGACTCAAACAGATAAATAACTAATTCATAATAGAATACACAGTTACGACACAAAAAATCAAATAGTCTAAAACAAAGAAAGTGCAAGTAAAATGATCCAGCAAACAAAATCCCCCGCTTGACATGTTTTAACATGCATTCTTCAAGACTGGAATATACGACTCAAAAGACTTACCATCGGAGAAAAAAAAAAAAAAAAACAATTTGGGACTAAAGACAAATCTTTCTGTTGAGGGATGTTTGTTTTTTTGTTAACGCAATACTCATGACTTTCAATAGCAAATTATTCTGTTTAAAATGTTTTCCATTTTCTATTGCATAATGAACATTTCAGTTTAAACCAAGGGGTCAAGGTTAACCAGCAGTTATGTTCGGGTTAATTTTTGACCCGTTTAAGATTAAAAACAGTGAAAACCCAAATTAATATTAAATTCGATCAAAATGCTTTTGGGTAATCCTCAACATTGGCAAAATAATGTGTTTAAAAAAACGTTTTTAGATTTTTATAATATTTGCTTATATTTATATGTGTTAAACAATTTGCCTACACCTATTATGTTTGGGTAGAATCTGACCTGGGGGCAAATAATACTGGTTTTCAATGCAGCTGTGAAGCTTCTCTTGAGTGAAGTTGCCCTCACTCTCTCTCTCTCTCTCTCTTATGGGACTTTTCCACTGCATGGTAAAACTCGACACTTCTTGCTTTTTGGGGGTTTTCCACTGTGGATAGTACCTGGTACTTTCTTAGTACCACCTCAGTCGAGGTTCCAATCGAGCCGAGCCGATACTAAATGTGACGTCAAAATCCTGCAAATCACTGATTGGTCAGAGAGAATCGTCACAACCAGCGTCACTGGATTTGCGACACGGAACATCAACCCGCTAGTTTTAAAGTTGGCAATAGCGATAACAGTATCGTTTGTTCATGCGACTTTCGAATTGTAAAAAGAAATGGCTGTGCGCAAAACCGCGCCGTGGTCAATAAATGAGGTGCAGACGTTCCTCTCGTTAGCGACGAACGAAACGATGCAAAACGAAAAAGTCTTTCAGGAAGTGTCTCAACTGTTGGCCGCACACGGCTACCACCGGACCTACCAACAGTGAAGGGAAAAGTTTTTTTTTTTAAAGTGACTGCAGAACCATAAAAGAAAATGCAACAACTGCTTTATGCAGCAGCTAGTTATTGTGTATTGTTTTGTGTCGTGTGTAATGGAGAAGGTGGTGGCGTAGTGGGCTAAGCACATAACTGTTAATCAGAAGGTCGTCCCTGTGGGATTGTCCCTGTAATAAGAGCACTGTAAGTGGCTTTGGATAAAAGCGTCTGCCAAATGCATAAATGTAAATGTGTTTAAGATGATGTCACGGCAGTAGAGACGGCACAACTATAACGATCATCTTATAATCCCACCCACGTTGCGGCAGCAATAAACTGCAGTGGAAACTGCAGAAAATTAAAGCGAGCCGAGTCGAACCATAAAGTGAGGTGGAAAAGAGCCATTACCTTCCCCTTTTCTCATCACCTGTTCCTAATTCCTCTTCCTTTACCTCTTCTCAATTTGCACCGCTTCTTTATCTTGTACTTCCTCTTCCTCAATGTTTGTTTGCTCTGAATCTTCATATTTGACCGCTTTTATAGATAGCAAAGGCTATGGGAAATTTTAGAAAATTGCATTAATTGCTAAATTAAAAAATTTACAATTTGTTTATGACAATTACAAAGTGTTCAGATGACTGCATTAGTTGTTTCGAGAAAACGTGTAAGAGACTGGACTTTCATTTACAGACAAAAAGAGTAATACTGACATCTATTGTGCAATATACACACACATGCAGCCAGTTTTTGCTGAACAGATGAGCTGAAATATTAATGTGCAATATGGGCCTGCAATAAACGAATTAAAATACTACCAATAATAAAATTGTTAGTAGCATATAAACAGGCCTCGCAGACTTAAAGCATAACAGCAAAGCACAAAACATTTGCACTTTTTTATAACTTTGAATTTTGGTTGAAGTTAAGTTAGATCACAGTGCAACAGTCAAGAAACCACAGCTAAGATGTAGCACATTTAATAGGGTAGGTTAAACAAAATAACTGTTTGACTATAACTGTTTTGCATCCTTTGATTAGGTTTTTTTTTTTTTTTATGAAAGTCCACAAAAAATAAAACATAGAAAGGTACAATCCAAGGGCAGGGATAATCAAAAAGTCACAGAGTTTAGAAAACACTTACTCAGGCAACTGGCTTCAAAACAACTAAAAAGCAAGCAAAGAAACTAGGGGACAGAGTCACTTATATACACAAAGCTAAATGAAACACATGTGAACCTAATAGCACTAATTACAAGTGGGAAACTTGGCATGAGAGCGCCATGAGGACCTCTAGAGGCCAAAACAACACAAAGCAAAGCAAAATACTGGCAGGGATGGTTCATTTACTCACCCTCATTGCAGTCACAGACATGTATTACTTTCTTCTGGAGAAAACAAACAGAGATTTTATTTATTGATTGATTTCTATTTTAATTTGTGTTATTTATTTATTATTTTAATTATTGCAACATATAACAAGAATCATACACAATATAATGTTTTGACAGACATTACAGAAGAGACAAACAATAAGAAAAAAAGCAAACAAAAATTAAATAAATAAATGGAGAATAGGGGAGAGAGAGAAAGGGAATCAAAGCCTCCTAATACATCTAACACTAACAAACTGTTATGCCTGAATGTAGTAATTAGAGTCTTATTGTGTCCTGTATGCAAAGTTTATATTTGGCTGAATGATATGATATAAAAGCAGTTGAAAGAAAAACAAAGAAACTAAAATAAATAAATGTATTATTTATTAATTATTCTCAATTTATATGTTAAAGAGATTGTTATCATCATCATCATCTCAGTATTTGGAGATACACCTCGGCAGGTGATGCTCAGGGGAGAGTGGAGACTCAAACCCCTAGGTGGTCCAGCTGATTTGGAGTCGATTCAGCAAGGCACAGGTAGACCTGTTTGCTTCCTGTGAATCCTCCCACTGCCTGCTCTGGTATTCCTTGACCGGGGCTCCCCTCGGGACAGACACATTGGCACACAGCTGGCCCCAGGGGCTGTGTAAGTACGTGTTCCCCCCAGTGAGCCTACTTGCACAGACCTTGTGTAAGGTCAGGGAGCTGCCGTACTAGCCCACCCAGACCTGGTTCTTGGACCACACGCTCCTTGCGACAGCCCCTCTCTGGCGAATTCCCCTGAGGAAGGACCTTCCTTCTCAGGGACGAAGCACCATCTAGCACCCATGCCCAGACCTCTAGAACCTCCATGACTGGCCCTTGGATGGGACACAGAAGACCAAAGTGGTCTACCACCGGTGGTAGACACGATCACTCAGGCCAGTGCTCCCTCTACAAGGCAGCTACATGCCCTGAAGTGACATTTGTTCACAAGTTGGTGTTCTTCCCGAGGCGAAGAGCCCCAGAGATGTTCAGTCAGGTCAGTACTTTCCTTCCTGCAGGAGAGGCTGGAAGGTGTATGTGGCACACCACGACGCAGGCTGCGCCTCTTCCTCTCTTAGGATCTCTCCGTGGTCCTTCTGAGCCTTCGGGAAGCCCCATTTGAGCCCCTAGAGTCAGTCGAGCTGAAAGCCCTCACCTTGAAGACAGCCCTCCTGACTGTGCTCACCTTCATCAAGAGGGTGGGGGACATGCAGGCTTCTCTGTCAATGATACCTGCCTGGAATTCGGTTCGAAGACTCTCACGTGATACTGAGACCCTGACCGGGCAATGTGCCCAAGGTTCCCACGACCCCTTTTAGGTATCAGGTGGTGATACCTAAAAGGGAGGAGGCAGACCCAGCCTTATCATTGTGCTTTGCGCACTTAATTGGATTGCATGCAGAGCTTTAGATGCTCTGAGCAGCTCCTTGTCTGCTTTGGCGAACAGCAGAAAGGGAACGCAGTCTCCAAACAGAGGCTTGCCCACTGTGTCGTGGATGACATCATGCTGGTATACCAGGCCCAGGCAGTGCCTGCAGCTTTGGGAATACAAGCACACTCTACTTGGAGTGTGGCATCCTCGTGGGCACTGGCCAATGGCACCTCTCTAGCAGACATCTGCAGGGCAGCGAGCTGGGCAACACCCAATACCTTCACAAGATTTTATAATCTTTGGGTTGAGCCGGTTTTGTCTCGTGTATTGTCAGGTACGAACAGGTAAGTGTGCAGGACAGCTGGCCGGGTGAATCGCTTGCATACAGCGCCTTTACCCTCCTTGAGGCAAAGACGTACACTCTTTTCTTCCATCCAAGTTCATGAGTCCGTGGACCCTGGATGTCTTTCCTCCCTAGCCCTCTGGCTGGAGAATTCGGCAGAGGAATTCCCAGCCAGACCAGTACATGTGCTAGCATACCCTGTATTGGGGTAGGTGCTCCACAGGCACCAGTTACCTCCGGTAGCCCCCTGTGATGTATTTTCCTCGGTACGGTCTCCCTATTGGTAGATCCGTGTCCCAGAACATTAACAGTAACCAAGACGCTCTCTCTCATAAGACAAATTGCTACAGTAAAGATGTCAATATTCCAAAAATTAAACTACCTGTTCACAATGATTACAATACAATCCACAAAAAATGGTTTGACACACTACTCAACAAAATAAATATAGTTTATTGGGAAAAATAAGAACCCTAGAATAAGACTAAACACACAAAAGGAAGGGCATGGGAGGACAAGGGGCAACCAATTTTAATTATTTAATTATTACTACTTACATTACAGCACAATTACATTATTTTTGCGAATGGATAAATGGTAATCATCTCTACAAGCAATGGCTGCAATTAGAACAGGCTTGGTGTAAAAACAAATAAAAATGATTTGTTATTCGACCTATCCTTCCTTATAGGTCGAATAACAAATTCCTTTATGTCTCATGGATGCTGGATGTGATGATACTTTTAAACATTATTATCCTTCTACACATGTCTCAAGAAGTGTTAAAAGTGTTAACCAGCACTGCTAGTTTCAATTGGTTACTTGTAAAAAATATAGTTAATGCCAAAAAAACTAAAACAAAGCCGTCACTGCACTCTCCCAGCAAGTCATCTCTGTATTCTGCAATGTAAAAATGGTAACAGTGGTAACCTTAACGCACTCTTAAAGGTGCACTCAGTAGGTTTTTGTTCATGTCGTCTTGGATGCCAATGTAGAAATTGATTATTCAGAGTCAGCCAAAATTAATATAATCCAAGAATGAAAGTGTCCAATACAGGATGGTTACTGAGATTAAGCGAGTAGCGTTCAGCTGGTCATGTGATCTTAACATGGGGGGGACGCCCCCATGAGGGGACCCTCTCCATGTAGTTTTAAACAGCTTTTATAAGGTTATTGATATGACTGTGTTATGAATACCCTGTCTTGTTTCACTGTTGCCCTTTTGTTTACCATTGTCACTTTTGCATTTCTTAGTTTTCACTTTAGTCCCTTATGTAATTCCATAGTCTCTTTGTTAGCGTTCGTGTTTTCCTCTGTTCATTGTTTTCACCTGTCCTCATTAGTTTGCCTTTTACTTCCGTTAATCACCTTGTTATCTTGTTTGGGTTCTGTTTGTTCATTGGTCCCTTTTTCCTATGTTCATGTATTTATACCCTGGTTTTTGGTTCAGTCCTTGTCTATCGTTGTTTGATGTTAACCCGGTGTATCTTTCCCTCTGGAGTTCCCTGTTCGTGTTTACCTTGGTCAGCTTACTCCGTTTATGTTTCATTTCCCCATCGTGGGTTGTTACTTTGTGTTTTTCCTGTGTTATTCATTTAATAAAGTTCAACTGCGTTTGGATCCGCATCTCCTCATCTGCTTCGTTACTCAAGCATAACAGACTGGAGCCAGATGTGAGTACTCATGATTTTATAAGCATGTTACCAAATTTAAAATCATTTCTTAAATGAGGAAAAACATTTTAATGAGAAATTATTAAAAGTGACTAAATGCACCTTGATCAGTCATTTTAAATAATATTTTTGAAAGTTCGTATTACATTTTATATGCAATATAATAAATGATCATCATGTCATCATCGGTCCGTGACCTTCAGCTCTCACTGGATCGCTTGGCAGTCGAGTGTGAAGCAGCTGGGATGAGGATTAGCACCTCTAAATCTGAGGCCATGGTTCTCAGCAGGAAACCGATGGAGTGGGTACTCTGGGTAGGGAAGGAGTTCAAGTACCTTGGGGTCTTGTTCACGAGTGAGGCAACAATGGAGCGGGAGGTTGGCCGGAGAATCGGGGCAGTGGGGGCAGTATTGCACACGCTCTATCGCACCGATGTCACGAAAAGAGAGCTGAGCCGGAAGGCAAAGCTCTTGATCTACCGGTCAATTTTTGTTCCTACCCTCACCTATGGTCATGAAGGCTGGGTCATGACCGAAAGAACAAGGTCACGAGTACAAGCGTCCAAAATGGGTTTCCTCAGAAGGGTGGCGGTTTCTCCCTAGAGATAGGATGAGGAGCTCAGTCATCCGTGAGGAGCTCTGAGTAGAGCCGCTGCTTCTTTGCGTCGAAAGGAGTCAGTTGAGGTGGTTTGGGCATCTGGTAAGGATGCCCCCTGGGCGCCTCCCTAGGGAGGATTTTCAGGCAAGGCCAGCTGGGAAGAGGCCTCGGGGAAGACCCAGGATTAGGTGGAGTGATTACATCTCCACACTGGCTTGGGAACACCTCGGGGTCCCCCAGTCAGAGTTGGTTAATGTGGCTCAGGATAGGGAAGTTTGGGGCCCTCTGCTGGAGCAGCTCTACCCGTGACCCGACTTCGGATAAGTGGTTGAAGATTAATGGATGGATAATAAATTTAGAAAATATTAAAAGTTATGATACATTTATTGTACATTAAACTCACCATTTGCATTTCTGTCATAATTTCAAAAACTCCTTTCACTCCTTACAGGTTTTCCCAATTTTGGTTGGGGAACATGAAACCTTTTAATAGAAGAGTTAAATCCAGATGACAACATAGTGCTTGAATTTTTCTTTAATGCGATTTTTGAGCAAGTTTCACTCAACAAGTAATACTTGGTATCAGTGGAAATTACTGATAATTGCACATTATCTTTGCACAAGTAAATACAAAATAAGTAAAAATAAATGAATAAATGTGTAACTGAGTAAAAATGTGAGCAAAAGTAATTAAAATGCAATACAATACAAGTTGTGTGAATGTTTGCTCCCTCAAAGCAGGACTAAATTAACAATCAATGAGCCAAACATTTACCTCTTAGAAAACACTCATAGTGTAACGATGCTGACGCTGGTGATGACAAAGACGAAAATGACGATGATGTGATGAACCCATGTGCAGTTTATTATAAATCGTGATAACCAGAAACCCTAACTATAAACGTGAATAAACAAAACATAAACAAGAATGACTTGACTGTTGACTTGACTGTTGACATGACTGGAACAAAGTTACATATACAATACCTCACAAGATATAATGGCAAACATGAGGGCTTAAATACACAAACATGGGTAACAAACAACCAATGAACAGACAGAGCTATGAACAAGATAACAATACTACTAAACTAAACCAATGACAAACTAGAACTGATAACAAAGTAATCAAACAATGGACCAGCGAAAACAAGACACATGAACAGGGGAAACACATGACAAGATCACATGAGGGAACAGGAACTCACATGATATGACAACAGGAACTAGATTTTCAAAATAAAAGACATGAAAAGGAGAACTAAACAGAATAAACATGACACACAGGTTTTATTTTTCCAATTGTATACAATGATCTGTATAACATCGCTAGAATCTTTTATATTCTTCAGATCTGATTGAAAAATGTATTTCATCAATAGAGGAAACATTATCAACGACGTCCTTCAATCCAGTTATCAAATAAGCTTCTGTGTTGGATCATTCTTCATTCATATCCTCCACATTTACTGTGACCGTGGTAGTGGAAGTGTGCAAAGAAAGCACAAATGGCTCATCATTCTCAACAATCACGTGGAGAATGTGCTGAGTGATATTCTCGAAGTCCAGTGGCTAAATGGAAAACACAAAAAAAAAGGTTTTCATTTAGGTACAGCCAGCGTCACACTAGTCGATTGTTCCTTCAATTTCCAGTCGGAAGCTTAATATAAGTGATCGCTGGTCAGAGCGAGAATGGAAAGTCAGTGACTCGGAAGGAGTCAAAGTTTGCGTGTGTGTCTACCAGCGGAAGGCGTTCATCACTTGACCGACTCAACTCCCTGCTCTCTAGCTGTAGCAACTGTAAAAGCACTTCCTTTGTGAACAATCGTTTGGTCGCTATAGGGAAGGCTCTTGTGATCTCGTCAAGTGACCAATGAGCTTCTTTTTGCCATGAATAACTGACAAGACCTCATGCTCGGATCTGAACGTTTTGCTCATTGCATTTTCAGTATCATTAACAATGCAGTTATGCCGCGGCTTGCTGGTATACAGCGTCTCAGAATGATTTTGTACAGTTCATTAACTTTTAAAAACGCACATCGGGGCATCTGCTTTCTGTTCGTTAATCTACATCTATTTTAGATTACAATTGACTAAAATAAATGAATATTAAATTATTAAATATTTACAAATTTAACGACATTTTTGTTTAAAGACCTAATTTATGATAAAAAATAAAAAACTGAAAAAGAACACTGTGCTTCATTTAGCTTTTCACTTTCAATCTTGCTCTGTGAATCGCATCCCAATTTAGAGTACTACAATTGTTCATTTCATACTCCTGCTGTTATTTCAGCGAGCTTCACGTGACAGCCGACTTGAGCCATCATAACCAATTGCCGTTTCAAACTTGTGGCCAATTTCAGTACCTTTGCAGTGATGATGATGCCCTCTAGCTGGCTGGGTCCAGTACTGACATTGAAAAATCCATCCATGTCTCCACTAACAATCCGATAATTGGTAGACCAGGCAGCTGATCCAGGTTCATCATCATCAGTCACTGGCAGTCTGGCCACTTCCATGCCCACTTCATTCTCAGGTACAGATGCAGTGTACTAAACCAACAGTTATTTATAGTGGAATAGGGTATAAAGGTAAACAAATCAGAAAATTAGGTTCAGACAAATATATGCAAGTTATGTGCATTACCGAGCTGTACTCGAACTGAGGTGCTTTATTATTGCTGTCAGTCACTGTAATAACAGCTGTGCCAGTGGTTGAACGACCTTCACCAGCCATGTCAGCAGCTCGAATGACCAAAGTATATCTGGAATATTTCTAAAAGGAAAGAGGATTGAGTTTGCCTTCATTACAATCATTTTTTTTAATCTAGTCATCAGATGTAATTTCTAACCTCTCTATCCAGGCCTGTTTCGATCACACGGATCCCTCCAGTTACAGTGTTGATATCAAACATCTTGGGTTTTGGTGATGGTGGATCCTGGCTGATAATGCTGTATCTGACATCAGAGTTGTCATTATCGGGCTCATCGGCATCAGTGGCAGTGACCTTCATAAACTCATAATCTTCAGAGAGAGAGGAATGAAATAACAATTAGGGGTCTTAGAGGAAACAAATTTCCCTTGATCTGTTGATTTAAACGAGTTCAATGTGCAATAAAAACACACCTTACCTCTTGAACTCAAAACTTCCTCCATAGTCCAAAAAGAGCATTTATTAAAACTAAATTGTAAAAACAACTCTTTTGAAATCTTCTGGTTCCTGAAACACAGCTATTTTTTTTCTCACCAATTTAGAAAGCCCAATTCCCAATGCGCTCCAAGTCCTCGTGGTGGCGTAGTGACTCGCCTCAATCTGGGTGGCGGAGGAAGAATCTCAGTTGCCTCCGCGTCTGAGACCATCAATCCACTCATCTTATCAGTTGGCTTGTTGAGTGCATTACCACGGAGATGGCATCCACGCACAACTCACCACACACCTCACCAAGAGCGAGAACCACATTATAGTGACCACAAGGAGGTTACCCAATGTGGCTCTACCCTCTCTAGCAAATGGGCCAATTTGTTTGCTTAGGAGACCTGGCGGGAGTCACTCAGCACGCCCTGGATTCGAACTCGTGACTCCAGGGGTTGTAGTCAGCATCTTTACTTGCTGAGCTACCCAGGCCCCTAAAACCCAACTCATTATTGAATGGACGCCCACATTTATATGTCAACGTAAGGAACCCCTTAAAGGACATGGAGGTCATTTATGTTCTGAAAAGTTTTGTGTTACCTCGCAAAAAGGTTTTTGTCCCATCGCAATATTTTTGCATTCTCTCGTAAAAGAGTAAATGTATAATAAGATTATAACTATGGTAGTTGTAGTAGAACATTCCTAATGAAACCACAGTAACAATACAGGAAAACTAAAACTATGGTTATACAAATCACAATTTTGTGGATTCTTTGATCTTACTACAAATGCCAAAGTTTAACTACAATGTAAAAAACAATAATGTGTGAGTTTACAGTAAATTCTTGGCTTGTCTAGGCAATTAGTTGCATGACTTTCATAGTATTTCAACAATGTATCACAATTAAAACACAACTGTATACTGTGACTTTGTAGTGAACAGGGCCAGGAAATTACTGTAATGTAGCAGTGCTGTGTTGTACAATCACAATTATCAAATGTATATTTTTTTCAAGCTGCAATGTTTGTTTATTGTCACCATTGTTGAGTGTTGTATGCTGAAAGTTGATAATTTTGTGTACCTGGTTGACAATTATACTAAAGGTTCATGTGCAATAACAGATGAACAATTCTATCACTGCATGGCATTACAAGCATCACTACCTCATTGTTTAATTACAACTATGTATTTTTCTTTATCACTAAATTGAAAAAATTTTCTCCCTGTCACACGGTGCAAAGAATAATGTTTTTAAAACACAATTGCATCAGCTAGGATACATTTTTATTTACTTCAATAAGTCAGAGTTCCCATTCAATGTGAACACTAAATACCAAAATGGTGACTGAGACAGGGCGGAGGGCGGGTGGTGATTCTGCACACCCGGTCCCTTATCATGCTAATCAAGCCTCCGAGAGGGATAACGGGCGACTGCGGATGGTGGTGCGACAGAGAGAGATCGCAATGTGTGTGTGTTTGTGTCTTTTTTCAGTTTAATATTAAAACTATTATTTACATTTCTGCAGGACAATTATCAGCAAGCACATGCCCCGCCACTCTATCGGCTTGCCACGCCTTGACTGATGGGATAACGTTGGGGAGACATCCTCTGCTCGCTCGCTTCGGTCGTGGAGCCATGTGATTGAGACCTCCTGCTAGGACCAGGATCCCTTCATGGGACTTAGCAATAGTCCTTGAGGGTCTGGTTGAGACCCCCTTTGAACCTCTAGAGTCAGCGTCTGAGAAACTTCTGACTCTCAAGATGGTTTTTCTTTTGGCAATTACTTCTCTAAAAAGAATTGGGGACCTGCATTCTCTGTCTGTCTTGCCAACCTGCTTAGATTTTGCCCAAATGGCTAAAAGCAATATTGCACCCTCATCCTGACTACCTGCCTAAGGTTCCTTCTCGACCGTACATCCGGTCACTCTCGAAGACTTCTGCTCCCCGCCGTTTACAGTGCCAGAGCAGGAAAGACTTCACGGACTGGAGTCTGTGCCCTTCAGACTTATGTCCACAGCACTAGCCAGTGGCATAAGTCGGGGCAACTATCCATTTGCCATGGGGCCGCAACAAGGGGCAGCCGCCACCAAGCAGACAATGTCGCATTGGGTGAGGGATGCCATTGCCCTGGCCTACGAGGCGCGGTCAAGCTTCGCCAGTAGGGATCAGGGCTCACTCTACAAGAGGGGTCGCCTCCTCTAAAGCCTTGGCTAGAGGTGTCCCTCTGCAACATGTTTGTAATGCGGCGGGCTGGTCCTCTCCGCACACACTCATAAGATTCTATAGTTTGAATGTTCATGCCACTCCAGGCTCTTGTGTCCTTGAGTCTATATCACAAGCTCATGTCTGAGAACTCTTATGCTCTTGTGAGCACAACTACACAACCGTAAGGGGTCCAGACATCCACAGTGCGGCGGCGTGGGTATTCTCATTCCCAAAGCACTAAAATCAGCGCAGCATCAAAGTGTAGCTTTTAAGTAACCTGTGACGTTCTCGCCTCCTTTCCCTTAATCCCTTTACAGTGACTTTAAAGGGAACACTATTATCCCATAATGCAGTGCGATATTGTTATTTATTTTTCACAGTAATTTCATGTTACAACAGAAAATGACATAGCCTGCACTGATTTTACAGTAAAATATTGAAAGCAGTATTTTATTGTAAGAAATTACTGTTAAATTTTGTAAAATCCTGAAATTTATTTGAAAGTGTATCATATTTGTAGTAAACTCATAGTAACCACAAAATGTACCTTGGTTATTACAGTCATGGTTAATACAATATTACTGTAGTAAAACCATAATTCATTTGTTGTGAGGAAACCTCTTTGAAAGGGAAAGGCAAGGCAAGGCAAAGGCAAGTTTATTTATATAGCACATTTCATACACAATGGTAATTCAAAGTGCTTTACATAGAAGAGATTAAAATAAGAATAAAAAAATAATAATTGAAACAGTTTAGAATAAAATAAAATACAGTACAAACAGTCGGACACACAGTGGCACAGTGCTCATTCAGTAAATGCACAGCTAAACAGATGTGTGTTGAGTCTGGATTTGAATGTGACTACTGTAGGAGCACATCTGATCTCTTCTGGAAGCTGGTTCCAGCTGCGGCTGGCATAATAGCTAAAAGCAGACTCTCCTTGCTTAGAGTGAACCCTTGGTATTTCTAGCTGATGTGATCCTAATGATCTGAGTGATCTGTTGGGTTTATATTCAGTGAGCATATCTGCAATATATTGAGGTCCTAGCCCATTGAGTGATTTATATACCAGTAATAATTCTTTAAAATCAATCCTAAATGTAACTGGGAGCCAGTGTAAAGACCTGAGGACTGGTGTGATATGTTCATATTTTCTGGTTCTGCTCAGAATCCTGGCAGCAGCGTTCTGTATGAGCTGCAACTGTCTTATGGTCTTTTGGGAAGGCCAGTGAGGAGTCCATTACAATAATCCACCCTGCTGGTGATGAAAGCATGCACAAGTTTCTCTAGGTCTTGACTGGAAACAAAGCATCTAATTCTTGCAATATTTTTCAGATGATAGTATGCTGATTTAGTTATTGCTTTGACATGACTACTGAAACTGAGGTCTGACTGTAGAGACACACCAAGATTCCTGACTTGATTTTTAGTTGTTTGACCCCTAGCGTCAAGGTATGCATTCACCTTGAGAACATCATCTTTGTTTCCAAACACAATGACTTCAGTTTTGTCTTTGTTTAACTGAAGAAAGTTTTGGCACATCCAACTGTTTAATTCATCAATGCATTGGCACAGGGAGTCAATGGGGCTGTAATTGTTAGGTGATAGGGCTAAGTACATCTGTGTGTCGTCTGCATAGCTGTGGTAAGCAATTTGGTTCTTTCTCATTATTTGGCTCATTGGGAGCATATACAGGTTGAACAGGAGTGGCGCAAGAATTGAGCCTTGAGGGACTCCGCGTGTCATGGACGTCCACTCAGACTTATGGTCTCCTATACTCACATAATAACCTCTCCCTTCTAAGTATGACCTGAACCATTTTAGGACCATCCCAGAAAGCCCCACCCAGTTTTCCAGCCTGTCAAGAAGTATGTTGTGATCAACAGTGTCAAATGCAGCACTGAGGTCGAGTAGTACCAGTACTGATAATTTGCCTGTATCAGTATTTAAGCGAATATCGTTTATTATCTTTATGAGCCTGTCTCTGTGCTGTGATGCGATCGGAAACCAGATTGAAAATTGTCAAAGTATCCATTTGAGTTCAAGAATTTGTTCAGCTGATTGAAGACAACTTTTTCAATGATCTTGCCTATGAAAGGAAGATTTGAGATCGGTCTATAGTTGCTTAATATGGTCTTATCCAGATTGCTCTTTTTCAAGAGGGGCTTGACAACTGCAGTTTTCAGGAAGTTTGGAAAACTCCCAGAGAGAAGTGAAGAGTTTATCACTTCTAGGAGATCTGCTTCTAAATAGTTGAACATACTTTTGAAAAAAGATGTGGGAAGTGTATCAAGGGCGCAGGTTGATGTTTTAAGGTGCTGTACGGTTTCTTCCAAAATTTTGCCATCAATTTCTTTGAAATCAGACATAGTAACTACTTTCTCAGGTTGTGGTTTGATTTGTCTGACCCCAGCACAACTCAAGGATGTGCTGATCACCTTTCTGATATTATTGATTTTTTTCAGAGAAGAAAGAAGCAAACTCACTGCACTTGCTGTCTGAGAGCATTTCACTGGGAATCTGGCTTGGGGGGTTTGTCAGTCTCTCTACAAAGTCGCAAAAAGAGTGCGTGTGTTGTTTAAGTTGCTGTTTATAATATTCGAGAAGAAAGTCTGTCTAGCTTTGCCTAGTTCCATATTAAAAGCATGGATGCTGTCTTTGTAGATGTTATAATGGACTACAAGTTTTGTCTTCCGCCACATGCGCTCTGCTTTTCTGCATTGTCTTTTCATATTTTGCACTGCTGTTGAGTTTCTCCAAGGCGCTTTTTGTCTGCCACTCTTCTTCCTGACTTTCACAGGAGCAATATCATCAATTACACTTTTAACTTTTGAGTTAAAAGAATCAAGGAGAAAATCAACAGAGTCAGCAGATATACTTGGTGTTAAAGATATAGCCTTCATAAATAGTACACTAGTGTTCTCATTTAAGCATCTCTTCTTGACAGACACAGATCTAGCTTCAATGGCAGGAGAGATCAATATATCAAAGAAAACACAGAAATGATCAGACAGTGCCTTAATAACAATCGATGAAATGTTTAGACCCTTACTGATAAGTAAATCTAGTGTGTGTCCATGATTGTGTGTGGATCCATGTACATGCTGAGTCAGATCAAAAGTTTTTAAAACAGTTATGATTTCTTTTGTCATATTGTTTTCTGCATTATCTATGTGAATGTTAAAGTCTCCAGCAATGGCAAAACAGTCAAACTCTGAGGTAATTGTTGATAACAGTTCTGTAAAGTCCTCAGCGAAGGCTGGAGAGTATTTTGGAGGCCTGTAAATAATGATAAGTAAAATGCGTGGAGCACCTTTTAACACACTACCCAGATATTCGAAAGACGGGTAATTCCCAAATGATATTTGCTTACATTGATAGACATCTTTAAAAAGAGCAGCTAAACCCCCACCTCGTCTACCTTCTCTGCAGACACTCAAATAAGTAAAGTTAGGAGGGGATGTTTCATTAAGGACTGTTGCACTACAGCTGTCTTCTAGCCAAGTTTCATTTAGAAACATAAAATCCAGGTTGTATGTGATAATTAAGTCATTGACTAGAAGTGATTTATTTTTAAGTGAGCGGATGTTTAAAAGTGCTAACTTAACAGTTTTTGTCCCCACAGCAATCTTAGTTTGCGTGTAATAGGCACCAGATTAGATGGGTTTGCTGTACGGCTTTTGAAGGCCTTAGACTTTCTATGATGTAATCGAACAGCAATAGAGATTGATACAGGCACACTGGGTTCCCGCTTGTTTTGTAAACATTTGAGAAAGTTACTGTTATCATAGCAGGGACCCAACACGTATCACTGAGAGCTGGTATCAGTTGTTTTTGGTTCACCTCGAGCAGATGGAGGAGGGTGTGAGCCCTGGCGTTGTGGCAGAGGTCGAAGAGCTCTCACAGGAGGAGGGGAGGGCGAGCTGGGCCACGCAGGTGCTTGAGGGGCCTGACGTTTTTGCTTGATATCTGGGGGCTTGCAGCAAAAGAGTGGGATAGTTTGGTTCCAGCATACACCAGTTCTTCCATTTTCTCTGAGAAACACAGATGTGGAGATGCTGGAGAGAGGGATAACGTGTCTGGTGAGAGGGGCTGTAATATGCTGTCCTGGTTTCCCTGGATGTTTTCCAGAAAGTCGTCCTTGGGTGCTGAATCTTGGAGCAGTTCTAATATGTCACAGTCTGTCTGTGGTGAACTTTGTGGGCATGGCTCAGATGAGATTGTGTCCATGAGCAGAAATTGTTGTGGCTGAGTGGTGTTATCATTGTCCTTGTGTGATTTGTCAACTGCATGTCCATTCAGGTGCTGAAGTGAAGTCCTGTGGTCATTCATACTGTGTCCAGGTGTGTGTGTGCCATTCAGATTGAGTGGATTGGCACACACTGCAGAAGGATGATTGAGGGAGAAGTAGATATTGTCCTTTAGCACTCTTGAACCAAGTTTGTTTGGGTGGTGGCCATCCTGTCGAAACAGTTGCCTCTGACTCCAGAAAAGATTGAAGTTGTCAATGAAGTTCACTCCTTTTATATTGCAGGTTTTTTGCAGCCATGTATTAAGCCCAAGCAACCGTGAAAACCTGTTTGTTCCTCTTGCTGGAAGTGGTCCACTGATGAATGTTTGAACTTTCAGTCTTTTAAGTGTTTCAAAAGTTCATTGAAATCCTTTTAAGGAGTTCTGACTGCTCTTTATGAATATCATTCTTCCCCACATGAATGATGAGTCGATTTGCAGTCTTATGTTTCATCAGAATGTTCTGAAGTTCCTTGTTTACATCCGAGGTTGTTGCTTGTGGAAGGCAGCATGTAGTTGTATCCCTGCTGCTAATGTTTCTGATTATGGAGTCACCCACTATCAGAGTCCTGGGCCCGGCTGCGCTCTGAGCTGAATGCCGCTGTCTGCTCGACCTTGAGCGCCAGTTCACATCAGTGTTAGCTACTGGCTGATTCAGTCTGTGTTCGATCACATTCATCACATTTGGGGATTCCTCATTCATTAAAATAAGCAAAATGAAAACTTTTCAACAAATTATTTGCCACCCAACTCCATTCCTAACATGATATAACTATAAGAGGTGTACTTATTAAAACTTGTGTGCAGACATTGTGAAGCATTTTGCTTTTTGAACGGGACAATTATTATGAGAAACTAAATTATTCATCTTTTGAGGGGAATAGCTTAATACAGTATGACCCCATAATCAGCCCATGTTGATTAAGAATCATTTCCTTTAAAATAAATTACACCACTCACTTACCTTTGGGAGCAGCTTCAGGAACATGTCCGCTGAAAGGATTTTGAGTAAACACAGGGTTGTTATCATTTTGGTCAATCACATGGACAATGACTTCCATGGGAACCTCTTTGATATCCACTTCAGCTGCAACAGAATGAGCTATGAGCTGAAGACATGGGATGAAAGACGGGCATGTTAAGAGACAAATATGTCCGGTGACATTTAACTATTTAGAAGATGGCAGCTTTCAAGAATTTAAGAAATTCATGATTCGACATTTAGAATCCAATAATGAAATACTAAAATAAGAAAGAGCAAAAATAAATCAAATCAACTTACAATGTATGAATCTTTTTTCTCTCGGTCCAGTGACTGAGTCACAAAGAGATTCCCTGTAAGTTTTTCAATGGTGAAAAGCCCTTTAGGCTCCAGATCGACACCTTCACCTGTGATACTGTACACCATCCGAGTTTCCTTTGCAAAATCGGACTTTATCTAAATACAGAGAGAAATGACAGAACAAAATCAATTACAGATCGGCCCATTTTTCCAAATCCATATATCATTTCAACAGTCACTTCAATATTCTCACTGACCTGGGCCAGCTTTTTTGGGAAAGGACCTTTACTGTTCTCAGGTTCATTAAATGGAGGAATAATCCAACCTCTCTTTCTCCTCTTTAGACCAGATGATGACTTTGGAAACGTCAGGACCGGAAAATCGGAGGGAGATTCCATCTGGAAAACGAACGCTTGAATGATGTGTGCTGCTCCACTTTAAGCAATATGAGCTTATAATTTATTAAAGCAGATTTTTAAATCGTGATTTTTGTTGTAAAATTGGATATAGCTTTACACAGAAAAGTTTAATACATACTTTTATCACACTTAAATCATGTTAACACAAATGTTGTTTATGTCTTGTGACTATACTTTTGAAACAATGAGTAGTTTAATGTTTATGAATTGGCCACATTCACTTCCATTGTAAGATGGAAAGAAGAAGAAAAGGAGGGACGGGTCGAAATACATTTTTGTGGTAATCAACATTATGCCATAAATGCTGTTGACGGATGAAAATTAGCTCATTAGCTAACTCTGATACATTTACATTGAAGAGTAAAATGTTGATTAATGTACATTGTCCCTGGTAAATAAAAAAGAAATACAACTAAATAAAAGACTGAGCTCAACTTGTAATAAACCGGATAATTCCTTAAAGCAGAATGACAGTCTCAGTAACAATTAACTTTTATCGTATGGCAAAAGATCATTAATCGATCGTTAATGTTGAACATTCGGCCAAACATCCCCTGTTGTGTTTCACGGAAAAAAGATATAAGAGTCATATGGTTTCAGACCATCATGAGGGTGAGTAAATGATTTGCATTTTTGGGTAAATTACATAAAATAATAGCTCATTTATGTGTTTATAACATATAATGGACAAAGCTTGTATCTTGTTACATGTTACAGCAGTTTGCTGAATAAATGTGTGTGTATCTGTGGAGTGGTGTTCACCTCCGTGTCCATATGATGCTCTTCATGATTATGTGCACGCTCAACTCTGACAAAAGCTGTATGTTTATTGCCACTGGAGTCCCAAGCGTGCACAGAAAACACCTTGTGGCCTTCATGAAGAGTAACTGGTCTCTTTAGTGATAAAACACCATCCATGTTCACATCAAACCGCTTGTCAACAGACTGAAAGAGTGTTCTGGTTCTTCCATCACAGGTATTGAACGTTACTGGGATTCAATGAACACAACAACATTTGTCAAGCAAGTTTGGATACTCTGAATTATTAATAAAAAGGCAAATAAACAATGAATAAGTTATTTGATAATTTAAGTATTTTAATACAACTAACAATAATAAAGTTTGCAGAACTGGAATGAATGGGAGATTGCCATAAAGGGTGCGGATGGATAATAATATTGCGTGGGATGGAATGAAGAGTGATATGGTAAAGCATATTTATCTGATGTTTTTTGTACAAGAAATAGTTAAATTACACATTAATTTGTTAGTATCTCAGAATTTAGTTAAACGATCATCACAGTCACATAAAAAGTGAGAAGCGTCACTTGATAGCCATTACAAACCTTCTAACATTAGTGTAAGTGAAGATAACCACTCATAAAATCTCATAACACACTTATTTTGATGCTGTGAACTCTTTATTTACCATCACCTTTACTAGACCTGAATCAATACATAAATGATTTAATGTTAAGTTGTTAGCTTTAATATACCTTGGAGGAAATGTAAGCGTCCTCGCGGATGTTATACATGCTCATTTGGGAATGCGGAATGACACAGTTTAATCCATAGCATGCTCTTCTCAAGATTTTTTTGAAAGATTTTGTCTTTTGTTAAGAAAGATAAAACACTGTGTATATCTTCTATAGATACCTCGTGCCACTATTACAAGTGACCCAGCAGCAAAGTTTTTACATTTTAGTTGATCATTTCAATAAAATCCCACTTAAAACTACTCAAACACACATTAATCTTGTAAGCTCTCATTGTAAAAAGGCAAACGCTTGTCAGATAAATGGTGGTGGGGCAACAGTTTCTAAAACAGGATTGGTCAGAAGCGCTTTTAAGGTGGGTGTAGGAGCCATTTATAAATTTTTGCATTGTGACTTGTATTTCTATAGTTGTGCACCCTCTGCTGGTCATTGCATTGGGCTTAGCAAAGGGTCAATAAATAATGAAACCACCATGTGGCCTTACATAATTACTAAACCAAAAGGCTGCGTTTAATAAAACAGTCTCTATTCAGAGCTTCAGTCAGCGATGTGTGATCAAACAGCACCCTCTAGAGGCTATAGGTGCACATGTTGTGTAACCGTGCATTCAGACCAGAGGCGACGAGAGCGTCAAAATTAGCTCTGGCTGCCCTGCAAACAACACTATCGAAGATTCATGAAAGCTCTGATGTATTTGAAATAGGCAGCAACGTTCGTTGAGAATGCTTGGTTTTGTGAACTATATTTAAAGGGGCCACAAAACATGTCGACCGGTATCTTTATTGCCGACATGTAGCGTATATCCTCATGAAATATTTTTATATATTATTATATAAACCATAATAAACACTTCATCAACTCACCTGGCACACTAACAATTTCTCCACTCATCGTTTTTTTATTTTATTTACATCTCTGAAAGCAAACAGGGACAGATCAAATATTTCAGGAAAACCCGCCCCGTCAATGATCAGTTTCTCCTCCATTTTCTCTTCGGAACTAATGTTTGGTGGGAACCAAAGTTTACACGGTTGTGTTCTCTAGACTTCGCTAGAGCGGAGCACTTCTATACTCCAATAGGTTGCCGCGAACTGCATCAAAGCTCATTAACATAATGTTGCCCGCACTTGAACTTTCTTCTGACGCCCACACTGTATCATTACTACTGTTATCATATTCAAGAAGACCCGTCACACATGTCCGTCTCTCATCCAAAAAACTCTTTATTTATCTTTCTTCCCCCTTCGCCCCCCCACTGCCCATACATTGTGGGTATTATAGTCCCTATCACACCACCCAAGACTCGCCACTTCTTGCTGCCGAGAGACACTGGCTCTCATAGAAAATGAATGACTTCCGATTGATTTGACGCTCTTGACAGCCTCTGGCTCTGAACGCACGGTAAGGCAGCAATATTAGATGATGCTTATCATATTACAATTTAAATAATCTTTTCTCGATTTTATAAATAACGAAAGACACATTTGATAGGTACCGGTTACCAGTTGAATGTCTAACCATACATTCCTTAATAGTTATAGTAATACAGGGCTGATGTCTCTTCCATTTTTACAGCACTGACTCATAAGACTTGATCAATTAAATTAGCATCCGTAGGCCATTTAGGCTTAAAACGCTCACAAAGTCTCATTATGGAGGCCAGAAGAGTATAACAGACAATATGGTATAACAGACAATATGTCTTTCTCTTCCATGAAAATGGATGACAAATATTGATGACATATCTTGCACTCGGGTGCATCCAAATGTTTGTCCAATCAAATGTTCTTTGGGATGAGAATGTCCCTCCCACACACTCTCTGCCTCTGACTGCAATAGGTATCAGCAAATCATGGTTAATGGCTGTGACGTTAACTCAAGTTTCTTGCCTATTAAACTTCACTCGTTACACCATTTAATGGGGTCTTTAAGGTATTGTGGTGTGGCTTCTCCACTTCAGAACGATGCTTACTGTGTCACATCAACTTTAAGCCCATTCAGAACCAAACAAGTCCAACTTTCAGCTCACTTTTCTATATTTTCATAGTTTTTATATTTAAAATTGATAAAATACATATTATATATGTATATTTATAAAATCTATACATTTCTAACATTATGCTTAGAGTTACAGGCTATAACTATGGAATTTGAAAAAATAAATAAATATATAAGTAGCATGAAAGCATTTTAAAATTAAAAGATAAAAGAAGCAACTATTAAACAGATTAACCAGCTCAGTCTTGCATTATGCTTACATTGTATTGTGATCAAGCCACACTTTATTAACATTAAGTAGAATATCATATTTTAGTCATACTACTAGTATTTTAGTAGTTTTAGTTTAGTGCAATGGTTTTGAAAGGACACACATAAAATAATTTGGGATAATCTAATATATCTAAACACATTCTCAAGATACTCTATAACATTTAAAACATATCAACAAAAAACAACCTACTTCTTCCTAGTCGTTTCCCTCTGTGAAGATGATCTCTGTGGACTTTAAAAACCAACAACTCTGACTCAAAGCCAGGTAAACATGACGATTCATCCGCAAATCCACAAGAAAGCTCCTAATTTAAAGGTATTAAATTCATAAATCAAATTAAATATATATTTTCACTTGATATATAACATCTGAATAATTCATCAAGTACAATAGTACACATTAGCACAAGAGACTAAACTTACCAGGCAGGGAGACCAGCCAAGATCAGCTAAACCAAGACAATTTTAAATACATCCAAACTTTGTTCGGCCACTTTTTTAAATAGTGCCAGAATAAATCTTACCTGACAAAGGAAAATAATAACTCCCAATCGCACAATCCTCATAGTCTCCATTCTATGAGCAAAACCCTCAGTGCTTATTTCCAAGAGTTTTTAATCTTGTGCAGCTGCTTCTTGCAAAGGAAATTCTTTAAGTTCCCAAAAGTTTCACAACATCCAGATTTTGTTTATCCTCTTTCTATTGGCTTGCCTAAGGGTGTAGCCCATCCAGTGATAGAACACACCATTAAATACATACATAATGAAATTGATTATGGAATATAACAACTATCAATTCTGAGGATGGTTAATATTACAAATAAAATCAGGTGGGGGCTGTGACGGTACTAAGTAGGAGAGACCGCAGCTGTCACAAAGGGAAGTTGTCACTTAGGTTACAATTCATGAAGGATACAGACATCATTGCATGATTTTGTCATCTCATGTTTCACTATTGCAAACTTTCTTCATTAGCGCCCCTCAGCTAGTGCCAAAATAGGTGACCATCTAGTTCACTTATGCCTACAAACAGTGCTGCTTTCCGTTATATAAATTGAAATGACAAATTGAAAATGAAGTAGAAATATAAACTAAATAAAAATTTGAAACAGAAAAATACTTAAGCAGTAATGACTAATGCAGCTTTCTTTGTCTTTAGTCTATGTTTGATTGGAGGGCAAAAAGCAACAAATAATGTCAACAGAACACAATAAGAATTGTGTTGAAGGACAGTTTTATTGTCTTCATACACCTAAAGCATCTGCTTCCATTCTCAAACCACTTTGAAGTTTGTTCAGCTGGAAACTAATAATAAAATATAGAGGTGTTTTTGTTACATTTATAATGACAAACGTCTCGGTTACTGACGTAACCTCCGTTCCCTGATGGAAGGAACGAGACGTTGTGTCGATGGGCATGGTATGCCGTCGTGATGGCATCGACGACCCAGTGGGCGATCCTCTGTTTGGAGACAGCGCTTCCCTTCCGCTGTCCGCCGAAGCAAACAAAGAGCTGCTCGGAGCTTCTAAAGCTCTGCGTGCTGTCCAAGTAGATGCGAAGAGCACGCACCAGACACAGCAACGCCAAGGCTGGGTCTGCGTCCTCCTGGGGCAGTGCTTGCAGGTTCACCACTTGATCCCTTAAAGGGGTCGTGGTAACCTAGGGCACATAGCCTGGTCGGGGTCTCAGGATGACATGAGAGTAAGCCGGACCGAACTCTAGGCACAGTTCGCTAACAGAGAACGCCTGCAGGTCCCCTACCCTCTTGATGGAAGCCAGCGCCTGTAGCCTCGACCGTCCCTATAACCACGCTCCCTGTTGGCCGAAAGAGAAAGAGATGGAAGAGGGCACCTTCTCCCCAGTCTCTGCTTGTGCTCAAGACCGCAGAGGTCATCCTTGAGTCTTCCACGGCTCTGCCTGCCTCTGCTCCACCCCCGGAGTCTTCCACGGCTCTACCTGCCTCTGCTCCGCCCCCGGAGTCTTCCACGGCTCCGCCTTCCAGGGCTCTGCCCCTTGAGCCTTCCAGGGCTCCGCCTCCTGAGTCTTCCACGGCTCTGCCTGCCTCTGCTCCGCCCCCGGAGTCTTCCACGGCTCCGCCTTCCAGGGCTCTGCCCCTTGAGCCTTCCAGGGCTCTGCCTCCCGAGTCTTCCACGGCTCTGCCTTCCAGGGCTCCTGACCCGGTCCCTGTCCTGTGGCCACCTCCCAGACCTCCGTACCCAGTCCCTGTCCTGTGGCCACCTCCCAGGCCTCCTAAACTAGTCCCTGTCCTGTGGTCACCTCCCAGACCTCCCGACCCTGTCCGCCACCTTGAGGTCATTCCCTTGATCTCCTGGCTTCCCATCTGGTCTGCTCCGGTTCCCTTGGTCTCCTGGATTCCCATCTGGTCTGCTCTGGTTTCCTTGGTCTCCTGGCCATCCGCCTATCTGCTATGTTCTCCCTGACCTTGCCTTGTTCCTCTGCTCCCCTTATAACCCCTTGAACTGCCTGTTTGCCCCTTGTGCCTCCCTGAACCATCTTTTCCCCTACACTCTATGGATATTTTGCCTTTTATTTTTATGGAGCGTCTGGAATCTGGAAATTCCTGTTAAGTTGCTGTTACCTAGTCTTGTGATATCCTGTTTTCCCTTCTTGTTCATGTGTCTGGTTTTCATTGTTTCATTACTTTGATTCAGTTCTAGTTTGTCATTGGTTTTAGTTAATTGTCTTGTTATCTTGTTTTAGAGTTCTGTTTGTTCATTGGCCTTTGTTACCCATGTCTTGTGTATTTTAACCCTCATGTTTGCCTTTTGTCTGTTGTCAGGTATTGTACATGTAACCTTGTTGTTTTGTTCAAGTTTAGTCAAGCCAGTGTGCATGTTACTTAGTTGTTTTGTTCTAGCCATAGTCAAGTCATGTTATGTCAAGTCTAGTTTTGACAAGTTTAGTTAGGTCCGTGTTTGTTTTTGTTGTTGTTTCTATCACATTTATAGTTAGGGATTCTGGTTTCACGTTTGAAGAATAAAACTGCACTTGGTTTCATCACCTTTGTCTCTGCCTGTTTGTCTTCAACGTTACACTTGTTTAGCAAACATTTGCAGAGATAGGTGTTTAAAACAAGACAAAGTTTACTCTCTTTTGATTATCGTACATATAATCTTATATTCAGAGATAGTCAACTCTTACTCTTCAACCAAGAGACAGAAGTTATAAGAAAAGCTTTACTAAATCATCTCAGTTGAATGTTTGTCTTGTCTTCACATCAACTTTGTTCTCATCTGAGCAAGTTACATTCAACATTCAACAAGTATTCTTCATAGGTGGAAATCACAAAAAAATCCACTTTATCTTTGCACAACAATGAATATACAGCAACGAATCCACCGAGACAACGTAGCAGTAATAATGTAAGCTTAAGTAAAAATGACTGAATGAATAAATGCTGAATATTGCAGAATTATAATAATAATGGAAAATAACAGAAGTTATGAGTATGTAAACTAGGCTCAGTGCTCCAATTGGGGGTGGGGGGTGGGGTGCAGGGACACCCATAAGGCATTAGGGACCCCCCATAAGAAGTCAAAAATAGACTTGGGTTTAGTAAACTTAATAATTAAAAATACTATTTAATTTACACAGTCAGGATACTGTAAATTTCATGAATTATTTATAATAATCTGAACTCTACAGTACAAGCGTTTTACTAACATTTGTGAAAATTACTGCTCGCGAATGCAGAAGATTATTTGGGCACATGGCACGAGTAACAGCTGATCTAACGGCCAAAGTTATGAACTTAGTATTGCAGCCCACCATCAGAAATAAAACTCCCTAATGCATCTTCCCTCATATACCAAATACTTTTAAAAGAGGTGTGATAGTTGTTTTTGTGTTAGTTATTTCCAGACATACTGACGATACTTTATACTCAAGGTGTGGGGACCCCCCATAAGACTGTAATCAATTCGGACACTGGCTAGGCTAAATGACCAATCATTTGTCTGTATTCGTGGCATGATAACACACATACAGGTTGCTTTTACCATTTGTCTACAATGATATGAGTTTCTTGACTATCATTTAATCGATAGAGGAAATATTTTCAATGATGTCCTCAAATTATGAAATAAGTGTTGGATCAGTCCTCTTTCACATCTCTCACATTCACAGTGACCGTGGCAGTGGAAGTTGGCAAAGATTGGAAACATGGATCATCGTTTTCAACAATCACCCACAGATTGTACAGATTGATCTTCTCGTAGTCCAGTGGCTAAATGGAAATCACAAGAAGAAAAAACATTTTAGAGTTGATTTTCGTCAAACTGTCAGTCGTAAGCTTCAGCACATAATTGCTGGCCATCATAAACAGTTTGCCTTTTCAAATGTATCAAACATATAGTATAACTGCACGCAGTACCTTTGCAGTGATGATGATGCCCTCTAGCTGGCTGGGTCCAGTACTGACATTGAAAAATCCATCCGTGTCTCCACTAACAATCCGATACTTGGTAGACCAGGCAGCTGATCCAGGTTCATCATCATCAGTCACTGGCAGTCTGGCCACTTCCATGCCCACTTCATTCTCAGGGACAGATACAGTGTACTAAACAGACAAACAAACAAACAAACCAAACTGTTTTATAGTGTATTAGAGGATATTTAGTCAAATAAATCAGACAAATATATGCAAGTTATGTGCATTACCGAGTTTTGCTCAAACTGAGGTGCGTTGTCATTGCTGTCAGTCACTGTAATAACAGCTGTGCCAGTGGTTGAACGACCTTCACCAGCCATGTCAGCAGCTCGAATGACCAAAGAATATCTGGAATATTTCTAAAAGGAAAGAGGATTTACGGTGAGTTTGCCTTCATTACAATCATTTTTTTAATCTAGTCATCAGATGTAATTTCTAACCTCTCTTTCCAGGCCTGGTAGTGCCACACGGATCCCTCCAGTTACAGTGTTGATATCAAACATGTTTGGGTTTGGTAATGGTGGATCCTGGCTGATAATTGTGTATCTGACATCAGAATTATCATTATCAGGCTCATCTGCATCAGTGGCGGTGACCGTCATAAACTCATAATCTTCACAGAGAGAAAGGAATAAAAACAATTCATTGCAATGGTTGACGTGGCTTTAAAAAACAAACTGACTTGTACGTGCCACTTTCTACGTTTCACTTATTAAAACCTCTACCTAAAGTTCACCTATAAAACCTGGTCTGATTACAACATTTTACTCGGTTTTGGTGCCCCTTGCTGGACATTTCACTTGAAAACTGCAGCCAAATGTATAATGAAGCACGTGATTTCTCTCTCTTTCCTAGCGTTTGTTCCGCTTAGGTGCAGGGTCCGCTTCGTGATAGTGCGCATTTATATTTCATTTGGCTCAAGTTTTATGCTGGATGGCCTTCCTGACACAACCCCCAGTGACTTTCTTTCAACTGCTGAACTCTAATGAAGATTTTTAGAAGATTTTCTCAGCTCTTTTGGTCCAAACAATGGAATTGAACGGATCCCAAAATTTGGAAGCTCCAAATATCACGTAGCCTAACAAGTTTATGGTTTAATTATAGTAAAACCATAATTAATTTGTTGTGAGGAAATGCAAACCTTTTTGCAAGGGAGAGCAAAAAACAAAACAAATCCTTTTCAACAAATGAATTACCACCTTGTCCTTTACGAGACTCTGTATCAATGACACGCACTGGGTATTTAGAAATTAGGCCAGCACAATCATGGTGAGTTAATCAGCAAAAAACAGGACAGATGCTAAAACTCCATTCCTAACACCAAAAGTGAACTATAAGAGTGTGGCAGGGCGGAGGGCGGGGCCGGGTCGTGATCATACACACCCGGTCCGTATTAGGCTAATCAAGCCTCTGAGGTTTAAAGGCCGACTGCAGAGGATCGTGTGGGAGAGAGAGATCGTAATCAGCCCATGTTGATTAAGAGTCATTTCCTTTAAAATAAATTACACCACTCGCTTACCTTTGGGAGCAGCTTCAGGAACATGTCCGCTGAAAGGATTTTGAGTAAACACAGGGTTGTTGTCATTTTGGTCAATCACATTGACAATGACTTCCATGGGAGCCTCTTTGATATCCAAATCAGGTCCAACAGAATGAGCTATGAGCTGAAGACATGGGATGAAAGACGGGCATGTTAAGAGACAAATATGTCCGGTGACATTTAACTATTTAGAAGCTTTCAAGAATTTAAGAAATTCATGATTCGACATTTAGAATCCAATAATGAAATACTAAAATAAGAAAGAGCAAAATTAAATCAAATCAACTTACACGGTAAGAAGCTTTATGTTCTCGGTCCAGTTTCTGAGTCACAAAGAGATTCCCTGAAAATTTGTCAATGGTGAAAAGCCCTTTAGGGTCCAGATCGGCCCCTTCACCTGTGATACTGTACACCATCCGAGTTTCCTTTGCATAATCTGACTTTATCTAAATACAGACAGAAATGACAGAACAAAATCAATTACAGATCGGCCCATTTTTCCAAATCCATATATAATTTTCACTTCAATATTCTCACTCACCTGGACCAGCTTTTTTGGGAAAGGACCTTTACTGTTCTCAGGTTCATTGAGATCAGGAATAACCCAACCTCTCTTTCTCCTCTTTAGACCAAATGATGACTTTGGAAACGTCAGGACCGGAAAATTAGAGGAAGATGACAAATGAATGATGTGTGCTGCTCCACTTTAAGCAATATGAGAAGCAATTTCTTTACAATCTACTGAGATGTGTTATAAAAAACATATAAGAGAATATATTTATTTATTTTGCTGACTTCTGACTATTTGAAATGTAAAGGGCAGTTCATCCAATAATTAAAATACTGTCATCATTTCCTAACCCCCATGTTGTTCCAAACCTGAAGGATTTTATCTTCCATGGAGCACAAAAGGAGATGTTAAAGGAATATTCCAGTTCAATATAAGTTGAGCTCAATCGACAACCTTTGTGGCATAATGGTGATTTCCACAAACATTTATTTAGACTCGTCCCTCCTTTTTTTTAAAAAAAGCACAAATCTGAGTCACAATGAGGCACTTACAATTTAAGTCAATGGGGTCAATCTTTGGATGGTTTAAAGGCAGAAATCAGAAGCTTATAATTTTATTAAAAAAACAAAAAACATTTTTAAATGGTGATTTCTACAGTCGTTTTAAGGTTTTAGGGCATGCAGCATTAATTTGTCATGGCAACAGAGGTGTAAAATTGGATATAACTTTACACAGAAAAGGGTAGTTGTAATGTCTAGATGTGTTTTAGTTATTGTTTTGTGTTCATGTCTTTTATTTTGAATGTTTAGTTCCTGTTCCCTCATGTGATCTTGTCATGTGTTTCCCTTGTTCATGTGTCTTGTTTTTATTGGCCCATTGTTTGATTACTTTGTTATCAGTTCTAGATTGACATTGGTTTAGTTTAATAGTCTTGTTATCTGTTCATTGGTTGTCTTGTTACCCATGTCTGTGTATTTAAGCCCTCATTTTTGCCATTGTCTCTTGTCAAGTATTGTGGTTATGTAACTTTGTTTTGCACAGCCCAGCCCAGCCCATGTTTATGTTTTGTTTAATAGTCAAGTCTAGTTAATGTTTATGTTTTGTTTTGTTCAAGTGTGCCGCACAAGCCCTCAAAAGTGAAGCCAAAACGTCTCGATCGCCCCCCGGTGACTGGTCCTAGTATCTGACTGGTCCTTGTATCTGCTCTTCGGTCCAGACCCACACCTTGAACCTCTTATGGCTCCACCCCCCACGGGCTCCGCCCTGATCACATGCTCCATGCCCTGTCACACCAGACCATGTACCACATCTCAAGACCCCCCATACAGAAGTTTGGGATTTATGTCAAGTTTAATGTGTGTTCATGTTTTGGGGCTGGCCCAAAAGGCCCTTCTCCTCAGTCGCTGACCTGCCCTATGCTGGGTACGCAGAGCAAGGTAAGTGCTTCAATTTCACCTCAGTGAAGCCACCTTGGGACGAAGCAAGGCTCCTTGACATGACATTTTCTGCTGCCCCCACCCCCAGGTACGTCAGACATGATTGTCCCCTTAGTGCCCCTCGCCCGGAGTTTGGACGAGTGGCTAGTGCTTTCCAACCAGTCACGTTAGCTGGCCAGAACCGTCCGACTCAGCTTTGCGAATCGTCAGGTGCCCGCCCCGGTTCCTCCATCCTGTGCGCAGAGATCACCGTCCACCTCTAGAAGGACGAGATAGAGCCTGTTCCTTCCATGTCTCCACTAACAATCCGATACTTGGTAGACCAGGCAGCTGATCCAGGTTCATCATCATCAGTCACTGGCAGTCTGGTCATGTAAATGCCAACTTCATTCTCAGGTACAGATGCAGTGTACTAAACCAACAATTATTTATAGTGGAATAGGGTATAAAGTTAAACAAATCAGAAAATTAGGTTCAGACAAATATATGCAAGTTATGTGCATTACCGAGCTGTACTCGAACTGAGGTGCTTTATTATTGCTGTCAGTCACTGTAATAACAGCTGTGCCAGTGGTTGAACGACCTTCACCAGCCATGTCAGCAGCTCGAATGACCAAAGTATATCTGGAATATTTCTAAAAGGAAAGAGGATTTATGGTGAGTTTGCCTTCATTACAATCATTTTTTTTAATCTAGTCATCGGATGTAATTTCTAACCTCTCTATCCAGGCCTGTTTCGATCACACGGATCCCTCCAGTTACAGTGTTGATATCAAACATCTTGGGTTTTGGTAATGGTGGATCCTGGCTGAGAATTGTGTATCTGACATCAGAGTTGTCATTATCGGGCTCATCGGCATCAGTGGCAGTGACCTTCATAAACTCAAAATCTTCAGAGAGAGAGGAATGAAATAACAATTAGGGGTCTTAGAGGAAACAAATTTCCCTTGATCTGTTGATTTAAACGAGTTCAATGTGCAATAAAAACATACCTTACCCCTTGAACTCAAAACTTCCTCCATAGTCCAAAAAGAGCATTTATTAAAACTAAACTGTAAAAACGACTCTTCTGAAATCTTCTGATTACAGAAACACAAAAAAAAAAAATTATCCCAAATTTAGAATTCCCATTTCCCAATGCGCTCCAAGTCCTCGTTGTGGCGTAGTGACTCGCCTCAATCCGGGTGGCGGAGGAAGAATCTCAGTTGCCTCCGCATCTGAGACGTCAATCCGCGCATCTTGGCTCGTTTAGCACGTTACAGCAAATGTGCATGTGGAGGCTTCACGCTACTCTCTGCTGCATGCAAGCACAAATCACCATATGCCCCACCAAGAGCGAGAACCACATTATAGTGACCACGAGGAGGTTACCCCAACCCCGAGGCCTGGCGGGAGTCACTCAGCACGCCCTGGATTCTAACTTGCGACTCCAGGTGTAGTCAGCGTCTTTACTTGCTGAGCTACCCATTTCTGCAGGACAATTATCAGCAGGCACATGCCCCGCCACTCTCAGGGTTTACGTGGCCGCTCTATCGGCTTGCCACGCCTTGATTGACGGGATACCGTTGGGGAGACATCCTCTGCTCGCTCGCTTCGGTTGTGGAGCCATGTGACTGAGACCTCCTGCTAGGACCAGGATCCCTTCATGGGACTTAGCAATAGTCCTTGAGGGTCTGGTTGAGACCCCCTTTGAACCTCTAGAGTCAGCGTCTGAGAAACTTCTGACCCTCAAGATGGTTTTTCTTATGGCAATTACTTCTCTAAAAGAATTGGGGATCTGCAGGCTCTGTCTGTCTTGCCAGCCTGCTTAGATTTTGCCCAAATGGCTAAAAGCAATATTGCACCCTCATCCTGACTACCTGCCTAAGGTACACTTTTAAGTAACCCGTGACGTTCTCGCCTCCTTTCCTTTAATCCCTTTACAGTGACTTTGAAGAAAACCCAATTATCCCATAATGCAGTGCGATATTGTTATTTCTTTTTCACAGTAAAATGACATAGCCTGAACTGATTTTACTGTAAAATTTTGAAAGGAGTATTTTTTTGTAAGAAATTACTGTTAAATGTTGTAAAATCCTGGAATTAATTTTAAAATGTATCATATTTGTAGTAAACTCATAGTAACCACAAAATGTACCTTGGTTATTACAGTCATGGTTAATACAATATTACTGTAGTAAAACCATAATTCATTTGTTGTGAGGAAACCTTTTTGAAAGGGAAAGCAAAAAAAAAAACTTTTCAACAAATGAATTGCCACCCAACTCCATTCCTAACATGATATAACTATAAGAGGTGTACTTATTAAAACTTGTGTGCAGACATTGTGAAGCATTTTTGAACGGGACAATTATTATGAGAAACTAAATGATTCATCTTTTGAAGGGAATAGCTTAATACAGTATGACCCCATAATCAGCCCATGTTGATTAAGAGTCATTTCCTTTAAAATAAATTACACCTTATGCTTACCTTTCTTAGCAGCTTCAGGAACATGTCCGCTGAAAGGATTTTGAGTAAACACAGGGCTGTTATCATTTTGGTCAATCACATTGACAATGACTTCCATGGGAGCCTCTCTGAGTCTCGCATCATCAGCTGCAACAGCATGAACTACGAGCTGAAGACATGGGATGAAAGACGGGCATGTTAAGAGACAAATATGTCCGGTGACATTTAACTATTTAGAAGATGGCAGCTTTCAAGAATTTAAGAAATTCATGATTCGACATTTCCAATAATAATAAATAATAAATCCAATAATGAAATACTAAATTAAGAAAGAGCAAAATTAAATCAAATCAACTTACACGGTAAGAAGCTTTATGTTCTCGGTCCAGTTTCTGAGTCACAAAGAGATTCCCTGAAAATTTGTCAATGGTGAAAAGCCCTTTAGGCTCCAGATCGACACCTTCACCTGTGATACTGTACACCATCCGAGTTTCCTTTGCATAATCTGACTTTATCTAAATACAGACAGAAATGACAGAACAAAATCAATTACAGATCGGCCCATTTTTCCAAATCCATATATAATTTTCACTTCAATATTCTCACTCACCTGGACCAGCTTTTTTGGGAAAGGACCTTTACTGTTCTCAGGTTCATTAAATGGAGGAATAATCCAACCTCCGTTTCTCCTCTTTAGACCAAATGATGACTTTGGAAACGTCAGGACCGGAAAATTAGAGGAAGATGACAAATGAATGATGTGTGCTGCTCCACTTTAAGCAATATGAGAAGCAATTTCTTTACAATCTACTGAGATGTGTTATAAAAAACATATAAGAGAATATATTTATTTATTTTGCTGACTTCTGACTATTTGAAATGTAAAGGGCAGTTCATCCAATAATTAAAATACTGTCATCATTTCCTAACCCCCATGTTGTTCCAAACCTGAAGGATTTTATCTTCCATGGAGCACAAAAGGAGATGTTAAAGGAATATTCCAGTTCAATATAAGTTGAGCTCAATCGACAACCTTTGTGGCATAATGTTGATTTCCACAAACATTTATTTAGACTCGTCCCTCCTTTTCTTTAAAAAAAGCACAAATCTGAGTCACAATGAGGCACTTACAATTAAAGTCAATGGGGTCAATCTTTGGATGGTTTAAAGGCAGAAATGTGAAGCTTATAATTTTATTAAAAAACAAAAAACATTTTTAAATGGTGATTTCTACAGTCGTTTTAAGGTTTTAGGGCATGCAGCATTAATTTGTCATGGCAACAGAGGTGTAAAATTGGATATAACTTTACACAGAAAAGGGTAGTTGTAATGTCTAGATGTGTTTTAGTTATTGTTTTGTGTTCATGTCTTTTATTTTGAATGTTTAGTTCCTGTTCCCTCATGTGATCTTGTCATGTGTTTCCCTTGTTCATGTGTCTTGTTTTTATTGGCCCATTGTTTGATTACTTTGTTATCAGTTCTAGATTGACATTGGTTTAGTTTAATAGTCTTGTTATCTGTTCATTGGTTGTCTTGTTACCCATGTCTGTGTATTTAAGCCCTCATTTTTGCCATTGTCTCTTGTCAAGTATTGTGGTTATGTAACTTTGTTTTGCACAGCCCAGCCCAGCCCATGTTTATGTTTTGTTTAATAGTCAAGTCAAGTCTAGTTAATGTTTATGTTTTGTTTTGTTCAAGCGTGCCGCACAAGCCCTCAAAAGTGAAGCCAAAACGTCTCGATCGCCCCCCGGTGACTGGTCCTAGTATAGGTCATAAACCCCGCCTCCCCATGTTATTCAACGGGACGTGAGACCAACTAAACAATTAAATTACACTTCACATATCTTTTTTCCAAAGATAGTTTCTGTCATTTACTGTCGTTTCTATCACGTTGATGTAATTTCAAGTGTTTGTTTTCAAAATAAGTTTGTTTTTAGTTATTTGATGCTATAAAAACGGTGCTGTGACATCATGATTGACAGCTGTGATTGACAGGTTCTCTGAGCAAAGTAGTCACTGAAGCACAAACTGACTTTTTTCGGGATCTTCGGAGGACTGAGGAGATTGGAGCTTTAAATTTAATATCTACATTTCTATAATTAATTATTTCACACCGTCATTATTCAAAAGTGCAGGGGCGTGTGCTTGCGATTGATTCAGCGAGAGTGAGGGCGGGGCCTTGATTTTGCGGCTTTACTTCCTGCTCACTACTGCGCAGGTCTGGTCCCGAAATCGCAACTGCGCAGACTCAAGTCCCAAGATGTCAGCGCCATATCGGGACACTGGCGGCTTCAGTTCTCACCAATGGAAAAGAGCGAAGGGGCGTCGTCCATCTTTTTTTTATAGTATATGGTTTTTTTTACTAGTTAAGTCAAGTCTAGTTAATGTTTATGTTGTGTTTTTGGTTTCACACTTGGATTTATCACATTTCGAAATAAACTGCACTTGGGTTCACTTCGTCATCGTCTTCATCATTGTACTTGCCAGCATTGTTACGGAATACTTGACCACCTATAATGAACCCAGCAGTTCAGCTCCTCCGCATATGTCAGGGGTATCGTCCCCTGGAGGATTACGTGTAGGACTCCTGCGATCTGGCCAGCCAGGTGGATTTTAATGAAGTGGCCCTCAAGGACAGTTTCCGATTGGAATTAATGAGCCCATCTCTTCTCTGATGCCAGAAGGTAAGAGTACCCTCACTCAATATATCGACCGAGCCCTGCTGATCATTGGTTCCATGTTCATTGAGGGGGAGGCAGATGCCGAGCCAGAGTTCCACGACATGGCCGCCAAATCGGAGTTCCACGACATGGCCGCCAAGCCCACGCACACGCCTGCCACGGCAAGTGAGCCAATGCCCACCCCTGGCACGGCCAACGGCCACGTTTGCCACTGCCAATGAGCTTCCAGCCTCATCTGTCCCAGAGCCAGCATTGCCAGCCATGTCATGTCGTGGCAGCCACACCAGAGTCAGCTCGCTCCATGTCACAAGCAAGCCTTTGCTCCAAGGTCCAGGCCTGTATCTGCTCCTCGGTCCAGGCCCACACCTTGAACCTCTCATGGCTCCACCCCCCACGGGTTCCGCCCTGATCACATGCTCCATGCCCTGTCACACCAGACCATGTACCACATCTCAAGACCCCCCCAATACAGAAGTTTGGGATTTATGTCAAGTTTAATGTGTGTGTTCATGTTTTGGGGCTGGCCCAAAAGGCCCTTCTCCTCAGTCGCTGACCTGCCCTATGCCGGGTACGCAGAGCAAGGTAAGCGCTTCAAATTCACCTCAGTGAAGCCACCTTGGGACAAAGCAAGGCTCCTTGACGTGACATTTTCTGCTCCCCCCACACCACGAGGCCCCCACCCCCAGGTACGTCAGACATGATTGTCCCCTTAGTGCCCCTTGCCCGGAGCTTGGATGAGTGGCTAGTGCTTTCCAACCAGTCACGTTGGCTGGCCAGAACCGTCCGACTCAGCTTTGCGAATCGTCAGGTGCCCGCCCTGGTTCCTCCATCCTGTGCGCAGAGATCGCAGTCCTTCTCTAGAAGGACGGGATAGAGCCTGTTCCTCCAGTCGAGATAAAGAAAGGGTTCTACAGCCCTTACAAACGTATGGCCAATTTCAGTTCCTTTGCAGTGGTGATGATGCCCTCTAGCTGGCTGGGTCCAGTACTGACATTGAAAAATCCATCCATGTCTCCGATACTTGGTAGACCAGGCAGCTGATCCAGGTACATCATCATCAGTCACTGGCAGTCTGGTCATGTAAATGCCAACTTCATTCTCAGGTACAGATGCAGTGTACTAAACCAACAATTATTTATAGTGGAATAGGGTATACAGTTAAACAAATCAGAAAATTAGGTTCAGACAAATATATGCAAGTTATGTGCATTACCGAGCTGTACTCGAACTGAGGTGCTTTATTATTGCTGTCAGTCACTGTAATAACAGCTGTGCCAGTGGTTGAACGACCTTCACCAGCCATGTCAGCAGCTCGAATGACCAAAGTATATCTGGAATATTTCTAAAAGGAAAGAGGATTTACGGTGAGTTTGCCTTCATTACAATCATTTTTTTTAATCTAGTCATCAGATGTAATTTCTAACCTCTCTATCCAGGCCTGTTTCGATCACACGGATCCCTCCAGTTACAGTGTTGATATCAAACATCTTGAGTTTTGGTAATGGTGGATCCTGGCTGATAATGCTGTATCTGACATCAGAGTTGTCATTATCGGGCTCATCGGCATCAGTGGCAGTGACCTTCATAAATTCAAAATCTTCAGAGAGAGAGGAATGAAATAACAATTAGGGGTCTTAGAGGAAACAAATTTCACTTGATCTGTTGATTTAAAAGAGTTCAATGTGCAATAAAAACATACCTTACCCCTTGAACTCAAAACTTCCTCCATAGTCCAAAAAGAGCATTTATTAAAACTAAACTGTAAAAACGACTCTTCTGAAATCTTCTGATTCCAGAAACACACAAAAAAAAGTCTCCCAAATTTAGAATTTCCATTTCCCAATGCGCTCCAAGTCCTCGTGGTGGCGTAGTGACTCGCCTCAATCCGGGTGGCGGAGGAAGAATCTCAGTTGCCTCCGCATCTGAGACCGTCAATCCGCGCATCTTGGCTCGTTGAGCACGTTACAGCATATGTGCATGTGGAGGCTTCACGCTACTCTCTGCGGCATCCAAGCACAAATCACCATATGCCCCACCAAGAGCGAGAACCACATTATAGTGACCACGAGGAGGTTACCCCAACCTCGAGGCCTGGCGGGAGTCACTCAGCACGCCCTGGATTCTAACTCGCGACTCCAGGTGTAGTCAGCGTCTTTACTTGCTGAGCTACCCATTTCTGCAGGACAATTATCAGCAGGCACATGCCCCGCCACTCTCAGGGTTTACGTGGCCGCTCTATCGGCTTGCCACGCCTTGACTGAGGGGATACCGTTGGGGAGACATCCTCTGCTCTCTCACTTCGGTTGTGGAGCCATGTGATTGAGACCCCCTGCTAGGACCAGGATCCCTTCATGGGACTTAGCAATAGTCCTTGAGGGTCTGGTTGAGACCCCCTTTGAACCTCTAGAGTCAGCGTCTGAGAAAGTTCTGACTCACAAGAGTAAACTCATAGTAACCACAAAATGTACCTTGGTTATTACAGTCATGGTTAATACAATATTACTGTAGTAAAACCATAATTCATTTGTTGTGAGGAAACCTTTTTGAAAGGGAAAGCAAAAAAAAAACTTTTCAACAAATAAATTGCCACCCAACTCCATTCCTAACATGATATAACTATAAGAGGTGTACTTATTAAAACTTGTGTGCAGACTGTCACGTTCCTGTGTTGTCTGCCCATGTTCTGTTTCACCTATCACGTTTATGTCACGTTTCCTTGTTGTCTGCTCCGTGTTTTCCGTTTCACCCGTCACCGATCCCGTTCCATGTCATGTTTTCCCTGTTGCCCGCCCTGAGTCTCACTGTCCGTGTGTAAAACTACAATTCCCACAATTCCTGGCCTCTCTCACTGCCTGCACTCTTCATTGTTCTCACCTGTGTCTCGTTTAGTCTTCATTGCGTTTGTGTATTTAACCCTGTGTGTTTCTCCTTTCCTCTGTCGTTCTTTGTTGAATGTAGACGCCTTATGCCCATGTTTTCTGTCGTTGTTTTCGCCTCTGTTATCTCCTTGTGTGCCGTCCGTGTTCCTGTTAACTCCTTGTGTGCCTTCCGTGTTTTTGTTTACCTTTTTCCCATCGTGGATGTTTTCCTTTGTTCATATTTTTGTATTACCCCATTTTGTTTAATAAACCGCCGCTGCAGATAGATCCTCGTCCTGTGTCTGCCTTCACCCACATTCGTGACAGAAAGACCGACCACCCAAATGGATCTAGCAGCGGTTTTCCTCGAACTGGCCCGGGCAAATTTTCCCATCCGCGAGTACTCACGACTCTTCTCCACGGTCGCCATCCACACCGGGCTCGACGACGACGCCCTGAAGACCATCTACTGGGTCGGGTTACCGTCATCCCGGTGGAGAGAGGCGCCGGTACCCGGAGAGCTCCCGTGGAGGGAGTACGTGAGCCTCGTTCTGAGGAAACTCGCACCCGAGGAACCACCCCTCGTGATTCCGGCTGTCGAGCCTGAGCCCTTGCCTACCCGGATCGATGAGCCAGCGCTGCCAACTTCTTCCGCCCGGAGGAGGAGGAGAAGGAAAGCCTCCGCTCTCCAGCCCACGCCTGCCACGGTCAGCGAGCCAGCGCCCACGCCTGCCACGGTCAGTGAGCCAGCTCCCACGCCTGCCACGGTCAGTGAGCCAGCGTTGCCAGCCTCGACCGTCCCAGAGCCAGCGCCTGTAGCCTCGACCATCCCTGAGCCAGCGCCTGTAGCCTCGACCGTCCCTGAGCCAGCGCCAACAGCCATGACCGTCCAGGAGCCAGCGCCAGCAGCCATGACCGTCCAAGAGCCAGCGCCAGCAGCCATGACCGTCCAAGAGCCAGCGCCAGCAGCCATGACCGTCCAAGAGCCAGCGCCAGTAGCCATGACCGTCCAAGAGCCAGCACCTCTCAAGCCTTCCAGGGCTCCTCCTCCCGAGCCTCCTAGGGCTCCACCTCTCAAGTCTCTCGAGTCTTCCAGGGCTCCTCCTCTCGAGCCTCCCAGGTCTCTGCCTCTCAAGTCTCTCGAGCCTCCTAGGGCTCCGCCTCTCAAGTCTCTCGAGTCTTCCAGGACTCCTCCTCCCGAGTCTTCCAGGGTTCCGTCTCTCGTCTCTCGAGCCTTCAAGGGCTCCGCCCCCGAGCCTTCCTGGGCTCCACCATTCGAGCCACCCAGGGCTCCGCCTCTCAAGTCTCTCGAGCCACCCACGGCTCCGCCCACAGAGCCTCCAACGGCTCCGCCGCCCGAGCCTCCTACGGTGGTAGTGGCGTAGTGGCTAAAGCACAGGGCTGTTAATCAGAAGGTCATTGGTTCGAACCCCACAGCCACCACCATTGTGTCCTTGAGCAAGGCACTTAACTCCAGGTTGCTCCAGGGGGATTGTCCCTGCAATAAGTGCACTGTAAGTCGCTTTGGATAAAAGTGTCTGCCAAATGCATAAATGTAAATGTAAATATCCTACGGCTCCGCCTCCCGAGCCTCCTATGGCTCGGCCTCCCTAGCCTCTTACGGCTCCGCCCCCAGAGCCTCCTACGGCTCTGCCCCCAGAGACTCCAGAGCCTACCAGGTCTCCGCCCCTAAAGCCTCTTACGGCACCACCTTCCTCGGCTCCGCCTCCTGAGCCTTCCTCGGCTCCACCTCCTGAGCCTTCCTCGGCTCCGCCTCCTGAGCCTCCCTCGGCTCCACCTCCTGAGGTCCCAGAGCCTTCCTTGGTTCCGCCTCCCTTGGCTCCACCTCCTGGATCTCTCTCGGCTCCGCCTCCTGGGCCTCCCGAGCCATCCTCGGCTCCGCCTTCCTCAGCTCCGCCTCCGGAGCCTCCAGAGGCCCCCTCAGCTCCGCCTCCTGAGCTTCCAGAGCCTCCCTCAGCTCCACCTCCTGAGCCTCCAGAGCCTCCCTCAACTTCGTCTCCAGAGCCCCTCTCAGCTCCGCCTCCGGGACCTGTCCCTGTCCGATGGCCTCCTCCCAGGCCCCCTGAACCGGCCCCTGATCTACGGCCATCTCCCAGACCACTTAAACCTGTCCCTGCCCGGTCGATACCTCCCTGGCCTCCTAAGCATATCCCTACCCTGTGGACGCCCCCTAGGCCACCTGACCCAGTTCCCTTCACACATCCCCAGAGACTGCTTGCTTGCCCTCACGGCCTCCCTGGTCTGCCTGTCTGCTCTTTGTGCCCCCGTGGACTGCCTAATTGTCCCTTGTGCCTCCTTGGTTTGTCTCTGTGTCCCTTGTGCCTCTTTAGTCTGTCTTTGTGTCCCTTGTGGCCCCTTTGGTCTGTCTGTTTTCCCCCTTGTCTAGCCCCCTCTCCTTGAACATTTGTTTATTTTTTCTATTATTCTTAGGACCATCTGGAATCCGGTCCTTTTGAGGGGGGGCTATGTCACGTTCCTGTGTTGTCTGCCCATGTTCTCTGTTTCACCTATCACGTTTATGTCACGTTTCCTTGTTGTCTGCTCCGTGTTTTCCGTTTCACCCGTCACCGATCCCGTTCCATGTCATGTTTTCCCTGTTGCCCGCCCTGAGTCTCACTGTCCGTGTGTAAAACTACAATTCCCACAATTCCTGGCCTCTCTCACTGCCTGCACTCTTCATTGTTCTCACCTGTGTCTCATTTAGTCTTCATTGTGTTTGTGTATTTAACCCTGTGTGTTTCTCCTTTCCCCTGTCAGTCTTTGTTGAATGTAGATGCCTTATGCCCATGTTTTCCGTCGTTGTTTTCGCCTCTGTTATCTCCTTGTCTGCCGTCCGTGTTCCTGTTAACTCCTTGTGTGCCTTCCGTGTTTTTGTTTACCTTTTTCCCATCGTGGATGTTTTCCTTTGTTCATATTTTTGTATTACCCTTTTTTGTTTAATAAACCGCCGCTGCAGATAGATCCTCGTCCTGTGTCTGCCTTCACCCACATTCGTGACACAGACATTGTGAAGGATTTTTGAACGGGACAATTATTATGAGAAACTAAATGATTCATCTTTTGAAGGGAATAGCTTAATACAGTATGACCCCATAATCAGCCCATGTTGATTAAGAGTCATTTCCTTTAAAGAAATTGCACTATATGCTTACCTTTCTTAGCAGCTTCAGGAACATGTCCGCTGAAAGGATTTTGAGTAAACACAGGGCTGTTATCATTTTGGTCAATCACATTGACAATGACTTCCATGGGAGCCTCTTTGAGTCTCGCATCATCAGCTGCAACAGCATGAACTATGAGCTGAAGACATGGGATGAAAGACGGGCATGTTAAGAGACAAATATGTCCGGTGACATTTAACCATTTAGAAGATGGCAGCTTTCAAGAATTTAAGAAATTCATGATTAGACATTTAGAATCCAATAATGAAATACTAAAATAAGAAAGAGCAAAATAAATCAAATCAACTTACACGGTAAGAAGCTTTTTTCTCTCTGTCCAGTTTCTGAGTCACAAAGAGATTCGCTGTAAGTTTTTCAATGGTGAAAAGCCCTTTAGGCTCCAGATCGGCCCCTTCACCTGTGATACTGTACACCATCCGAGTTTCCTTTGCAAAATCTGAATTTATCTAAATACAGACAGAAATGACAGAACAAAATCAATTACAGATCGGCCCATTTTTCCAAATCCATATATAATTTTCACTTCAATATTCTCACTCACCTGGACCAGCTTTTTTGGGAAAGGACCTTTACTGTTCTCAGGTTCATTAAATGGAGGAATAATACAACCTCCCTTTCTGCCCTTCAGACCAGATGAAGACATTGGAAGCATCAGGACCGGAAAATTAGAGGAAGATGACAAATGAATGATGTGTGCTGCTCCACTTTAAGCAATATGAGAAGCAATTTCTTTACAATCTACTGAGATGTGTTATAAAAAACATATAAGAGAATATATTTATTTATTTTGCTGACTTCTGACTATTTGAAATGTAAAGGGCAGTTCATCCAATAATTAAAATACTGTCATCATTTCCTAACCCCCATGTTGTTCCAAACCTGAAGGATTTTATCTTCCATGGAGCACAAAAGGAGATGTTAAAGGAATATTCCGGTTCAATATAAATTGAGCTCAATCGACAACCTTTGTGGCATAATGTTGATTTCCACAAACATTTATTTAGACTCGTCCCTCCTTTTCTTTAAAAAAAGCACAAATCTGAGTCACAATGAGGCACTTACAATTTAAGTCAATGGGGTCAATCTTTGGATGGTTTAAAGGCAGAAATGTGAAGCTTATAATTTTATTAAAAAAACAAAAAACATTTTTAAATGGTGATTTCTACAGTCGTTTTAAGGTTTTAGGGCATGCAGCATTAATTTGTCATGGCAACAGAGGTGTAAAATTGGATATAACTTTACACAGAAAAGGGTAGTTGTAATGTCTAGATGTGTTTTAGTTATTGTTTTGTGTTCATGTCTTTTATTTTGAATGTTTAGTTCCTGTTCCCTCATGTGATCTTGTCATGTGTTTCCCTTGTTCATGTGTCTTGTTTTTATTGGCCCATTGTTTGATTACTTTGTTATCAGTTCTAGATTGACATTGGTTTAGTTTAATAGTCTTGTTATCTGTTCATTGGTTGTCTTGTTACCCATGTCTGTGTATTTAAGCCCTCATTTTTGCTATTGTCTCTTGTCAAGTATTGTGGTTATGTAACTTTGTTTTGCACAGCCCAGCCCAGCCCATGTTTATGTTTTGTTTAATAGTCAAGTCTAGTTAATGTTTATGTTTTGTTTTGTTCAAGTGTGCCGCACAAGCCCTCAAAAGTGAAGCCAAAACGTCTCGATCGCCCCCCGGTGACTGGTCCTAGTATAGGTCATAAACCCCGCCTCCCCATGTTATTCAACGGGACGTGAGACCAACTAAACAATTAAATTACACTTCACATATCTTTTTTCCAAAGATAGTTTCTGTCATTTACTGTCGTTTCTATCACGTTGATGTAATTTCAAGTGTTTGTTTTCAAAATAAGTTTGTTTTTAGTTATTTGATGCTATAAAAACGCTGCTGTGACATCATGATTGACAGCTGTGATTGACAGGTTCTCTGAGCAAAGTAGTCACTGAAGCACAAACTGACTTTTTTCGGGCTCTTCGGAGGACTGAGGAGATTGGAGCTTTAAATTTAATATCTACATTTCTATAATTAATTATTTCACACCGTCATTATTCAAAAGTGCAGGGGCGTGTGCTTGCGATTGATTCAGCGAGAGTGAGGGCGGGGCCTTGATTTTGCGGTTTTACTTCCTGCTCACTACTGCGCAGGTCTGGTCCCGAAATCGCAACTGCGCAGACTCAAGTCCCAAGATGTCAGCGCCATATCGGGACACTGGCGGCTTCAGTTCTCACCAATGGAAAAGAGCGAAGGGCGTCGTCCATCTTTTTTTATAGTATATGGTTTTTTTACTAGTTAAGTCAAGTCTAGTTAATGTTTATGTTGTGTTTTTGGTTTCACACTTGGATTTATCACATTTCGAAATAAACTGCACTTGGGTTCACTTCGTCATCGTCTTCATCATTGTACTTGCCAGCATTGTTACGGAATACTTGACCACCTATAATGAACCCAGCAGTTCAGCTCCTCCGCATATGTCAGGGGTATCGTCCCCTGGAGGATTACGTGTAGGACTCCCGCGATCTGGCCAGCCAGGTGGATTTTAATGAAGTGGCCCTCAAGGACAGTTTCCGATTGGAATTAATGAGCCCATCTCTTCTCTGATGCCAGAAGGTAAGAGTACCCTCACTCAATATATCGACCGAGCCCTGCTGATCATTGGTTCCATGTTCATTGAGGGGGAGGCAGATGCCGAGCCAGAGTTCCACGACCTGGCCGCCAAGCCCACGCACACGCCTGCCACGGCAAGTGAGCCAATGCCCACCCCTGGCACGGCCAACGGCCACGTTTGCCACTGCCAATGAGCTTCCAGCCTCATCTGTCCCAGAGCCAGCATTGCCAGCCATGTCATGTCGTGGCAGCCACACCAGAGTCAGCTCGCTCCATGTCACAAGCAAGCCTTTGCTCCAAGGTCCAGGCCTGTATCTGCTCCTCGGTCCAGGCCCACACCTTGAACCTCTCATGGCTCCACCCCCCACGGGCTCCGCCCTGATCACATGCTCCATGCCCTGTCACACCAGACCATGTACCACATCTCAAGACCCCCCCAATACAGAAGTTTGGGATTTATGTCAAGTTTAAAGTGTGTGTTCATGTTTTGGGGCTGGCCCAAAAGGCCCTTCTCCTCAGTCGCTGACCCGCCCTATGCCGGGTACGCAGAGCAAGGTAAGTGCTTCAATTTCACCTCAGTGAAGCCACCTTGGGACGAAGCAAGGCTCCTTGACATGACATTTTCTGCTGCCCCCACCCCCAGGTACGTCAGACATGATTGTCCCCTTAGTGCCCCTCGCCCGGAGTTTGGACGAGTGGCTAGTGCTTTCCAACCAGTCACGTTGGCTGGCCAGAACCGTCCGACTCAGCTTTGCGAATCGTCAGGTGCCCGCCCCGGTTCCTCCATCCTGTGCGCAGAGATCGCAGTCCACCTCTAGAAGGACGAGATAGAGCCTGTTCCTTCCATGTCTCCACTAACAATCCGATACTTGGTAGACCAGGCAGCTGATCCAGGTTCATCATCATCAGTCACTGGCAGTCTGGTCATGTAAATGCCAACTTCATTCTCAGGTACAGATGCAGTGTACTAAACCAACAATTATTTATAGTGGAATAGGGTATAAAGTTAAACAAATCAGAAAATTAGGTTCAGACAAATATATGCAAGTTATGTGCATTACCGAGCTGTACTCGAACTGAGGTGCTTTATTATTGCTGTCAGTCACTGTAATAACAGCTGTGCCAGTGGTTGAACGACCTTCACCAGCCATGTCAGCAGCTCGAATGACCAAAGTATATCTGGAATATTTCTAAAAGGAAAGAGGATTTACGGTAAGTTTGCTTTCATTACAATCATTTTTTTTTTATCTATTCATCAGATGTAATTTCTAACCTCTCTATCCAGGCCTGTTTCGATCACACGGATCCCTCCAGTTACAGTGTTGATATCAAACATCTTGAGTTTTGGTAATGGTGGATCCTGGCTGATAATGCTGTATCTGACATCAGAGTTGTCATTATCGGGCTCATCGGCATCAGTGGCAGTGACCTTCATAAACTCAAAATCTTCAGAGAGAGAGGAATGAAATAACAATTAGGGGTCTTAGAGGAAACAAATTTCCCTTGATCTGTTGATTTAAACGAGTTCAATGTGCAATAAAAACATACCTTACCCCTTGAACTCAAAACTTCCTCCATAGTCCAAAAAGAGCATTTATTAAAACTAAACTGTAAAAACGACTCTTCTGAAATCTTCTGATTCCAGAAACACACAAAAAAAATTTCTCCCAAATTTAGAATTCCCATTTCCCAATGCGCTCCAAGTCCTCGTTGTGGCGTAGTGACTCGCCTCAATCCGGGTGGCGGAGGAAGAATCTCAGTTGCCTCCGCATCTGAGACGTCAATCCGCGCATCTTGGCTCGTTGAGCACGTTACAGCAAATGTGCGTGTGGAGGCTTCACGCTACTCTCTGCGGCATGCAAGCACAAATCACCACATTATAGTGACCACATTATAGTGACCACGAGGAGGTTACCCCAACCCCGAGGCCTGGCGGGAGTCACTCAGCACGCCCTGGATTCTAACTTGCGACTCCAGGTGTAGTCAGCGTCTTTACTTGCTGAGCTACCCATTTCTGCAGGACAATTATCAGCAGGCACATGCCCCGCCACTCTCAGGGTTTACGTGGCCGCTCTATCGGCTTGCCACGCCTAGACTGACGGGATACCGTTGGGGAGACATCCTCTGCTCGCTCGCTTCGGTCGTGGAGCCATGTGACTGAGACCTCCTGCTAGGACCAGGATCCCTTCATGGGACTTAGCAATGGTCCTTGAGGGTCTGGTTGAGACCCCCTTTGAACCTCTAGAGTCAGCGTCTGAGAAACTTCTGACCTTCAAGATGGTTTTTCTTATGGCAATTACTTCTCTAAAAAGAATTGGGGATCTGCAGGCTCTGTCTGTCTTGCCAGCCTGCTTAGATTTTGCCCAAATGGCTAAAAGCAATATTGCACCCTCATCCTGACTACCTGCCTAAGGTACACTTTTAAGTAACCCGTGACGTTCTCACCTCCTTTCCTTTAATCCCTTTACAGTGACTTTGAAGAAAACCCAATTATCCCATAATGCAGTGCGATATTGTTATTTCTTTTTCACAGTAAAATGACATAGCCTGAACTGATTTTACTGTAAAATTTTGAAAGGAGTATTTTTTTGTAAGAAATTACTGTTAAATGTTGTAAAATCCTGGAATTAATTTTAAAATGTATCATATTTGTAGTAAACTCATAGTAACCACAAAATGTACCTTGGTTATTACAGTCATGGTTAATACAATATTACTGTAGTAAAACCATAATTCATTTGTTGTGAGGAAACCTTTTTGAAAGGGAAAGCAAAAAAAAACTTTTCAACAAATGAATTGCCACCCAACTCCATTCCTAACATGATATAACTATAAGAGGTGTACTTATTAAAACTTGTGTGCAGACATTGTGAAGCATTTTTGAACGGGACAATTATTATGAGAAACTAAATGATTCATCTTTTGAAGGGAATAGCTTAATACAGTATGACCCCATAATCAGCCCATGTTGATTAAGAGTCATTTCCTTTAAAATAAATTACACCTTATGCTTACCTTTCTTAGCAGCTTCAGGAACATGTCCGCTGAAAGGATTTTGAGTAAATACAGGGTTGTTGTCATTTTGGTCAATCACACTGACAATGACTTCCATGGGAGTCTCTCTGATATTCACTTCAGCTGCAACAGCATGAACTACGAGCTGAAGACATGGGATGAAAGACGGGCATGTTAAGAGACAAATATGTCCGTGTAACTCTGTATAATTTGAAGAATTAATTATAAAAAGGAATTAATTTGTTGTTAAAATAATAACCTATTCAGAAATGGGTGAAAAGTGTAGGAAAAAATATAAAATCAAAAAGAAATGCATGTCAGTGTGATGATTGACATTTTATTGATTTGTCCAATTACGAGAGGTATATGTTGAAGTCCCGCCCCACCACGTTAGTTGCTGTATGGGGAAAGCCATTTTTGTTTCTCTGCGTGACTGAGACGAGCAGCAGCATAACTTTGTGTAACAGTTAAGATCGTCAGAGAGGATTGGATAAGAGACATCTATATGATCTATTTTTTTTGGATTTGGTCAGGTTTTTTGTCCTACGCTGAAACAGCGTTCATTTCAGCGTTATGATCTAAGATGGCGAGCCTTCCCAGCGAGATGAACGTTGATTGATTGCCTGATTTAAGTTGAGCCAACACCTGTGGAATTGGGTAGGAAAGTTCTGATTGCCTGCCTGTTAGTTTTTTCCTAAACGGGACTGAGCTTTAATTTGTAAAGACTGCTTCCAGTGTTTTGTTTTCCTGCGCAAACAGATATTCTTTGGAACTGCAGAATCATATTTTTTTTCGATTCTGAGGAACTTTGAACTGAATCTGTGAATCAAATCTTTTGAATCAAATTCTTCCAAACGAGTTTGAAGTGAACTTTTCAAACTCAACCTTTTGAACTGAACAGCTCAAACGATTCTTTTGAACTGACTATGTGAATTGTTTCTTCTGAACTGTTTTTTTATTTAGTTCTTTTCTTTATGTTTTGAATGTGATTTAGTGACCTGTCCAAAAATACAATTGTGAACATTTATCAATGTTATGGGGTTGTATTTTATATTGAAGGTGTAGTATTCTAGGAATCTTTATAGCCTAGAGGGTGCACCCAACTGATTGAACAAACAGCAGAGTCAGGTGAAATTGTTCACTTATTGTGAATTGAAGTGAATCCCTGTAACTGTGGTTTGATATTGAACAAAAAGAACTGACAATTTGTTTATTTTTTTTCCTTTTTTGAATATCAACGATTACTCCAATCATTCATTTAAATATAAAGATTTACGTCATTATTTAACAGTGTTGTTATTACACCTCCATAGTCGAACCTACTGGCCTATGGTTAATATTAGTGACAAGTGCAATATTATTGACACGTGTGCTACATCCGGTGACATTTAACTATTTAGAAGATGGCAGCTTTCAAGAATTTAAGAAATTCTTGATTCGACATTTAGAATCCAATAATGAAATACTAAAATAAGAAAGAGCAAAATTAAATCAAATCAACTTACACGGTATGAAGCTTTTTTCTCTCGGTCCAGTTTCTGAGTCACAAAGAGATTCCCTGAAAATTTTTCAATGGTGAAAAGCCCTTTAGGCTCCAGATCGGCCCCTTCACCTGTGATACTGTACACCATCCGAGTTTCCTTTGCATAATCTGACTTTATCTAAATACAGACAGAAATGACAGAACAAAATCAATTACAGATCGGCCCATTTTTCCAAATCCATATATAATTTTCACTTCAATATTCTCACTCACCTGGACCAGCTTTTTTGGGAAAGGACCTTTACTGTTCTCAGGTTCATTAAATGGAGGAATAATACAACCTCCCTTTCTGCCCTTCAGACCAGATGAAGACATTGGAAGCATCAGGACCGGAAAATTAGAGGAAGATGACAAATGAATGATGTGTGCTGCTCCACTTTAAGCAATATGAGAAGCAATTTCTTTACAATCTACTGAGATGTGTTATAAAAAACATATAAGAGAATATATTTATTTATTTTGCTGACTTCTGACTATTTGAAATGTAAAGGGTAGTTCATCCAATCATTAAAATACTGTCATCATTTCCTAACCCCCATGTTGTTCCAAACCTGAAGGATTTTATCTTCCATGGAGCACAAAAGGAGATGTTAAAGGAATATTCCAGTTCAATATAAGTTGAGCTCAATCGACAACCTTTGTGGCATAATGTTGATTTCCACAAACATTTATTTAGACTCGTCCCTCCTTTTCTTTAAAAAAAGCACAAATCTGAGTCACAATGAGGCACTTACAATTTAAGTCAATGGGGTCAATCTTTGGATGGTTTAAAGGCAGAAATCAGAAGCTTATAATTTTATTAAAAAAACAAAAAACATTTTTAAATGGTGATTTCTACAGTCGTTTTAAGGTTTTAGGGCATGCAGCATTAATTTGTCATGGCAACAGAGGTGTAAAATTGGATATAACTTTACACAGAAAAGGGTAGTTGTAATGTCTAGATGTGTTTTAGTTATTGTTTTGTGTTCATGTCTTTTATTTTGAATGTTTAGTTCCTGTTCCCTCATGTGATCTTGTCATGTGTTTCCCTTGTTCATGTGTCTTGTTTTCATTGGCCCATTGTTTGATTACTTTGTTATCAGTTCTAGATTGACATTGGTTTAGTTTAATAGTCTTGTTATCTGTTCATTGGTTGTCTTGTTACCCATGTCTGTGTATTTAAGCCCTCATTTTTGCCATTGTCTCTTGTCAAGTATTGTGGTTATGTAACTTTGTTTTGCCCAGCCCAGCCCATCCCATGTTTATGTTTTGATTAATAGTTAAGTCAAGTCTAGTTAATGTTTATGTTTTGTTTTGTTCAAGTGTGCTGCACAAGCCCTCAAAAGTGAAGCCAAAACATCTCGATCGCCCCCCGGTGACTGGTCCTAGTATAGGTCATAAACCCCGCCTCCCCATGTTATTCAACGGGACGTGAGACCAACTAAACAATTAAATTACACTTCACATATCTTTTTTCCAAAGATAGTTTCTGTCATTTACTGTCGTTTCTATCACGTTGATGTAATTTCAAGTGTTTGTTTTCAAAATAAGTTTGTTTTTAGTTATTTGATGCTATAAAAACGGTGCTGTGACATCATGATTGACAGCTGTGATTGACAGGTTCTCTGAGCAAAGTAGTCACTAAAGCACAAACTGACTTTTTTCGGGCTCTTCGGAGGACTGAGGAGATTGGAGCTTTAAATTTAATATCTACATTTCTATAATTAATTATTTCACACCGTCATTATTCAAAAGTGCAGGGGCGTGTGCTTGCGATTGATTCAGCGAGACTGAGGGCGGGGCCTTGAATTTGCGGCTTTACTTCCTGCTCACTACTGCGCAGGTCTGGTCCCGAAATCGCAACTGCGCAGACTCAAGTCCCAAGATGTCAGCGCCATATCGGGACACTGGCGGCTTCAGTTCTCACCAATGGAAAAGAGCGAAGGGGCGTCGTCCATCTTTTTTTTACAGTATATGGTTTTGTTTACTAGTTAAGTCAAGTCTAGTTAATGTTTATGTTGTGTTTTTGGTTTCACACTTGGATTTATCACATTTTGAAATAAACTGCACTTGGGTTCACTTCGTCATCGTCTTCATCATTGTACTTGCCAGCATTGTTACGGAATACTTGACCACCTATAATGAACCCAGCAGTTCAGCTCCTCCGCATATGTCAGGGGTATCGTCCCCTGGAGGATTACGTGTAGGACTCCTGCGATCTGGCCAGCCAGGTGGATTTTAATGAAGTGGCCCTCAAGGACAGTTTCCGATTGGAATTAATGAGCCCATCTCTTCTCTGATGCCAGAAGGTAAGAGTACCCTCACTCAATATATCGACCGAGCCCTGCTGATCATTGGTTCCATGTTCATTGAGGGGGAGGCAGATGCCGAGCCAGAGTTCCACGACATGGCCGCCAAGCCCACGCACACGCCTGCCACGGCAAGTGAGCCAATGCCCACCCCTGGCACGGCCAACGGCCACGTTTGCCACTGCCAACGAGCTTCCAGCCTCATCTGTCCCAGAGCCAGCATTGCCAGCCATGTCATGTTGTCGCAGCCACGCCAGAAACAGCTCGCTCCATGTCACAAGCAAGCCTTTGCTCCAAGGTCCAGGCCCACAACTCGAACCTCTCATGGCTCCACCCCCCACGGGCTCCGCCCTGATCACATGCTCCATGCCCTGTCACACCAGACCATGTACCACATCTCAAGACCCCCCCCCAATACAGAAGTTTGGGATTTATGTCATGTTTAATGTGTGTGTTCATGTTTTGGGGCTGGCCCAAAAGGCCCTTCTCCTCAGTCGCTGACCTGCCCTATGCCGGGTACGCAGAGCAAGGTAAGTGCTTCAATTTCACCTCAGTGAAGCAACCTTGGGACGAAGCAAGGCTCCTTGACATGACATTTTCTGCTGCCCCCACCCCCAGGTACGTCAGACATGATTGTCCCCTTAGTGCCCCTTGACCGGAGTTTGGACGAGTGGCTAGTGCTTTCCAACCCATCACGTTGGCTGGCCAGAACCGTGCGACTCGGCTACACGAATCATCAGGCACCCGCCCCGGTTCCTCCGTCCTGTGCGCAGAGATCGTGGTCCTTTTCTTGAAGACCTCACAGTGGTGATGATGCCCTCTAGCTGGCTGGGTCCAGTACTGACATTGAAAAATCCATCCATTTCTCCACTAACAATCCGATACTTGGTAGACCAGGCAGCTGATCCAGGTTCATCATCATCAGTCACTGGCAGTCTGGCCACTTCCATGCCCACTTCATTCTCAAGTACAGATGCAGTGTACTAAACCAACAATTATTTATAGTGGAATAGGGTATAAAGTTAAACAAACCAAAAAATTAGGTTCAGACAAATATATGCAAGTTATGTGCATTACCGAGCTGTACTCGAACTGAGGTGCTTTATTATTGCTGTCAGTCACTGTAATAACAGCTGTGCCAGTGGTTGAACGACCTTCACCAGCCATGTCAGCAGCTCGAATGACCAAAGTATATCTGGAATATTTCTAAAAGGAAAGAGGATTTACGGTGAGTTTGCCTTCATTACAATAATTTTTTTTTTTATCTATTCGTCGGATGTAATTTCTAACCTCTCTATCCAGGCCTGTTTCGATCACACGGATCCCTCCAGTTACAGTGTTGATATCAAACATCTTGAGTTTTGGTGATGGTGGATCCTGGCTGATAATGCTGTATCTGACATCAGAGTTGTCATTATCGGGCTCATCGGCATCAGTGGCAGTGACCTTCATAAACTCAAAATCTTCAGAGAGAGAGGAATGAAATAACAATTAGGGGTCTTAGAGGAAACAAATTTCCCTTGATCTGTTGATTTAAACGAGTTCAATGTGCAATAAAAACATACCTTACCCCTTGAACTCAAAACTTCCTCCATAGTCCAAAAAGAGCATTTATTAAAACTAAACTGTAAAAACGACTCTTCTGAAATCTTCTGATTCCAGAAACACACAAAAAAAAATTCTCCCAAATTTAGAATTCCCATTTCCCAATGCGCTCCAAGTCCTCGTGGTGGCGTAGTGACTCGCCTCAATCTGGGTGGCGGAGGAAGAATCCTCTGCTCGCTCGCTTCGGTCGTGGAGCCATGTGACTGAGACCTCCTGCTAGGACCAGGATCCCTTCATGGGACTTAGCAATAGTCCTTGAGGGTCTGGTTGAGACCCCCTTTGAACCTCTAGAGTCAGCGTCTGAGAAACTTCTGACCCTCAAGATGGTTTTTCTTATGGCAATTACTTCTCTAAAAAGAATTGGGGATCTGCAGGCTCTGTCTGTCTTGCCAGCCTGCTTAGATTTTGCCCAAATGGCTAAAAGCAATATTGCACCCTCATCCTGACTACCTGCCTAAGGTACACTTTTAAGTAACCCGTGACGTTCTCGCCTCCTTTCCTTTAATCCCTTTACAGTGACTTTGAAGAAAACACAATTATCCCATAATGCAGTGCGATATTGTTATTTCTTTTTCACAGTAAAATGACATAGCCTGCACTGATTTTACTGTAAAATTTTGAAAGGAGTATTTTTTTTGTAAGAAATTACTGTTAAATGTTGTAAAATCCTGGAATTAATTTTAAAATGTATCATATTTGTAGTAAACTCATAGTAACCACAAAATGTACCTTGGTTATTACAGTCATGGTTAATACAATATTACTGTAGTAAAACCATAATTCATTTGTTGTGAGGAAACCTTTTGAAAGGGAAAGCAAAAAAAAACTTTTCAACAAATGAATTGCCACCCAACTCCATTCCTAACATGATATAACTATAAGAGGTGTACTTATTAAAACTTGTGTGCAGACATTGTGAAGCATTTTTGAACGGGACAATTATTATGAGAAACTAAATGATTCATCTTTTGAAGGGAATAGCTTAATACAGTATGACCCCATAATCAGCCCATGTTGATTAAGAGTCATTTCCTTTAAAATAAATTACACCTTATGCTTACCTTTCTTAGCAGCTTCAGGAACATGTCCGCTGAAAGGATTTTGAGTAAACACAGGGTTGTTATCATTTTGGTCAATCACATGGACAATGACTTCCATGGGAGTCTCTTTGATATCCACTTCAGCTGCAACAGCATGAACTATGAGCTGAAGACATGGGATGAAAGACGGGCATGTTAAGAGACAAATATGTCCGGTGACATTTAACTATTTAGAAGATGGCAGCTTTCAAGAATTTAAGAAATTCATGATTAGACATTTCCAATAATAATAAATAATAAATCCAATAATGAAATACTAAAATAAGAAAGAGCAAAATTAAATCAAATCAACTTACACGGTATGAAGCTTTTTTCTCTCTGTCCAGTTTCTGAGTCACAAAGAGATTCCCTGTAAGTTTTTCTATGGTGAAAAGCCCTTTAGGGTCCAGATCGACACCTTCACCTGTGATACTGTACACCATCCGAGTTTCCTTTGCATAATCTGACTTTATCTAAATACAGACAGAAATGACAGAACAAAATCAATTACAGATCGGCCCATTTTTCCAAATCCATATATAATTTTCACTTCAATATTCTCACTGACCTGGGCCAGCTTTTTTGGGAAAGGACCTTTACTGTTCTCAGGTTCATTAAATGGAGGAATAACCCAACCTCTCTTTCTCCTCTTTAGACCAGATGATGACTTTGGAAACGTCAGGACCGGAAAATCGGAGAGAGATTCCATCTGGAAATCGAACGCTTGAATGATGTGTGCTGCTCCACTTTAAGCAATATGAGAAGCAATTTCTTTACAGTCTACTGAGATGTGTTATAAAAAACATATAAGAGAATATATTTATTTATTTTGCTGACTTCTGACTATTTGAAATGTAAAGGGCAGTTCATCCAATCATTAAAATACTGTCATCATTTCCTAACCCCCATGTTGTTCCAAACCTGAAGGATTTTATCTTCCATGGAGCACAAAAGGAGATGTTAAAGGAATATTCCAGTTCAATATAAGTTGAGCTCAATCGACAACCTTTGTGGCATAATGTTGATTTCCACAAACATTTATTTAGACTCGTCCCTCCTTTTCTTTAAAAAAAGCACAAATCTGAGTCACAATGAGGCACTTACAATTAAAGTCAATGGGGTCAATCTTTGGATGGTTTAAAGGCAGAAATGTGAAGGTTAAACATTTATTTAAGCAGATTTTTAAATGGTGATTTTTGTTGTAAAATTGAATATAGCTTTACACAGAAAAGTTTAATACATACTTTTATCACACTTAAATCATGTTAACACAAATGTTGTTTATGTCTTGTGACTATACTTTTGAAACAATGAGTAGTTTAATGTTTATGAATTGGCCACATTCACTTCCATTGTAAGATGGAAAGAAGAAGAAAAGGAGGGACGAGTCAAAATACATTTTTGTGGTTATCAACATTATGCCATAAAAGCTGTCGATTGAGCTCAACTTGTAATAAACCCGGATAATTACTTAAAGCAGATTGACAGTCTCAGTAACAATTAACTTTTATCGTATGGCAAAAGATCATTAATCGATCGTTAATGTTGAACATTCGGCCAAACATCCCCTGTTGTGTTTCACAGAAAAAAGATATAAGAGTCATATGGGTTCAGACCATCATGAGGGTGAGTAAATTATTTGCATTTTTGGGTAAATTACATAAAATAATAGCTCATTTATGTGTTTATAACATATAATGGACAAAGCTTGTATCTTGTTACATGTTACAGCAGTTTGCTGAATAAATGTGTGTGTACCTGTGGAGTGGTGTTCACCTCCGTGTCCATATGATGCTCTTCATGATTATGTGCACGCTCAACTCTGACAAAAGCTGTATGTTTCTTGCCACTGGAGTCCCAAGCGTGCACAGAAAACACCTTGTGGCCTTCATGAAGAGTAACTGGTCTCTTTAGTGATAAAACACCATCCATGTTCACATCAAACCGCTTGTCAACAGACTGAAAGAGTGTTCTGGTTCTTCCATCACAGGTATTGAACGTTACTGGGATTCAATGAACACAACAACATTTGTCAAGCAAGTTTGGATACTCTGAATTATTAATAAAATGGCAAATAAACAATGAATAAGTTATTTGATAATTTAATACAACTAGCAATAATAAAGTTTGCAGAACTGGAATGAATGTCAGATGGCCATAAAGGGTGCGGATGGATAATAATATTGCGTGGGATGGAATGAAGAGTGATATGGTAAAGCATATTTATCTGATGATTTTTGTACAAGAAATAGTTAAATTACACATTAATTTGTTAGTATCTCAGAATTGAGTTAAACGATCATCACAGTCACATAAAAAGTGAGAAGCGTCACTTGATAGCCATTACAAACCTTCTAACATTAGTGTAAGAGAAGATAACCACTCATAAAATCTCATAACACACTTATTTTGATGCTGTGAACTCTTTATTTACTATCACCTTTACTAGACCTGAATCAATACATAAATTAATTAATGTTCCCCTTCTGTAACTCACTCGACGTTGTGTCAAATGATGTGACACAAGGGGTCTTCTTGGGACGCCAAACGTACCCCTGAGCTTGAGAAAAGGCCAATGTCATATTGGCAGACAGAATTTGCATGCCCCGTCCCGGACATACGGGTATAAAGGGAAGCGGGACAGCGACTGTCAGTCAGGATTTTTCTTCGGAGCCGAAAGGTTGTGCAACAGCAAAGCTGAGTTCACCTCTGTTCCACTCACCTCTACTGGTGATAAGCACTGCTGTTGGATCTACGGCGCGTGTTTCTCCTCCTAAAAAGAGTTTACTTCCTCTAAAAGAGTTTGAGTTCCCACTCAGTAGGCGTTGAACATCCTTTTCAGGACACATCTTTTTAAATATGTCTGTGTAGTTCCCGGATGCGGTTGATTTCTCTCCTCATCTGACAGTCATAAAAGCTGCCTCGCGTGCCTGGGCTGCAATCACACACAGGCAGCGTCTTATGAATGGTCCATGTTCTCAGTGCGAGAACGTAGCCATGGCTACATTGCGGTCACGGCTTTATTTTTTCACGAGAGAAAGCCACTTCAGCCACCCCCCGCATCGTTCCTTCTTTCCCACGGGATTGAGGAAGACCCGGCTGGTGATGAAGGCGATTTGGATCATGATGGGCTCGGTTTCGCCGGGCAAATAAACCACGAACCACCTGCCTCAGGCACGCTTGCTTGCTTCCGTCCGAGCTTGGGGTGAGTGCGGCTCGCTTCGCGGCCAGCTGACATTCTCCCTTGAGCCCCCGGAATTGGATGACGACATCGCCGCTGCACGGAGTCTGCTCGCCCACTCTGAGGCTGAAGTGCAGATGTCCGCTATGCTGCCGTGAGCACGAGGCTGGATTGGAAACTTCAGCCCCCTCTCATGGCTACTCGATCGGTTCCTCGGGTCTGGGCGCTGTTCATAGCCACACCCCCCGGGGTTCCTTTCTTCCCGGAAGTGCATAATGAGATGACACGGTAGTGGAGGCACCTTTTACTGCCTGGAACTGACCCCTCCGCTTGTCCGCTCTCACTAGCCTGGGTGGCGGGGCAGCCACAAGAATGCCGCCACCTAGCGGGATCACCCGGTACTCCCCTCCAGAGCCTGTAGAATGACGTCATCACTGACCTCGAAAGCCTACAGCGCCACCGGACAGGCCGCCTCCACCCTGCATGCCATGGCTCTCCTGCAAGTCCACCAAGCCAAAGCACTCAAAGATCTGCACCTGGGTAGTCCCGACCCCGATGTGCTGCAGGAACTGCGCTCTGTATCGTCCTCGCTATCAGAGCCACGAAGGTCACAGCCTCTGACTGAACATGGTCAAGATGCACAACGTTGACAAGGCATGCTTTCTCAACGCCCCTGTCTCCCAGCTTGGCCTCTTCGGTGACACCGTCGACAACTTCGCCCAGCAACAGAGGTGATATCCCACATCGTGCCAAGGTGCCTCCAAACCAGCGCCCTTCACCTGCTCGCTGAGGGTGTCCCACATGCTACAACAGGTAGCTTCGCCTCAACCCGGTCCCAGATCTCAGCCCCAGCATCGAGCACCTCACAGGTGGTGTACACCCACCATCTCCAGGACCTCTTCCAGGACCAGGAAAGCTCTGAAGCTCTCCTGAGACGGGCAACCCAGGCAGTCAGACGTTCGCTCCGGAGCTGGTACCAAGACCACTCCGTACCCTGGTGGAGGGCCGGGAGGAGGATCCTTGTTCCAATTTACATATTCTCAATAAAGAGCGATTTCCTCACACCCTCAGAAAACTCTGAATGTCAAACCATACATTCCTTACAAGTGCTTTGGGCGAGTAATACAGGGCTGATGTACGCTGGTGTCTCTTCCGTTCCCCTTCTGTCACTCCCTCGATGTTGTGTCGATGAAGTGACACTAGGGGTTGCTCTTGAGAGCCCGAGACACCTTCAGATCTTTGAGAAAAGGCCAATGAGAAGTAGGCAAATTGGTGATCTAAATTTGCATGCCACTCCCCCGACATACGGGTATAAAGGGAGCCCTGGGCAGCGGATTAGGTCAGATTTTTTCTTCGGAGCTGAGCGGCCGTATCTCAGTGAGCTTAATAACACTGGCATTCCATTCACCTTCAATGAAAGCTCTTCGAGCCTGGCTGTTGGATATAAGGCGCACTACCAGCGGTTCCTCTCCACTCTGCACTTTCGCAGTAGATTACACCCCTGGGTGCTTCGACAGCGCTTTAAGAAATATTTCCCCTCTAAAAAAAGATTATATTTTCTCTGAAAGAGTAGACATGGTAACGTTGTGCGTCTTTTTCAAGATGCGTCTTTTTAAAGATGACATCGACGGCCACAATCGCTGCCTCACGTGTCTGGGCCCGGATTACATTGAAAATGCATTTGTGGATGGTTCATGTTCTCACTGCGAGAACATCACCATTGCAATGTTGCAGCCTCACGTAAGAAAGACACTTCAGCTGTCCCCTGCGCTAGTCCTCCTACCTACGTGTACGAGGCTGCCCCGGCTGACGCTGAAAGCGATTTGGGGGTAAATCCCCACGGACTGCCCACTACCCGGTACACTTGTTTGCCTCCACCCAGTTCTGAGATGAGATTGACGGCTGGCGGAGTTGCCCGGCACTCCCCTCCCGGGCCTGTAAGATTATGTCGTCGTTGACGGCGAAAGCTTACAGCGCCACTGGTCACGCCATTGGTCTCCAGGTCCTTCAGTCAAAAGCGCTGAAAAATCTGCACGAGGGCTTGGTGACTGACCTCACCCTCTGCGTTACTAAGGTCGCAGCGTGCGCACTCGGGCAGACGATGTTCACGCTCGTGTTCCAGGAGCGCCACCTCTGGGTGTGGAAGCGGACAAGGCACGGTTCCTGAACACACCAATTTCCCACATCTGCCTCTTCGGCGACACCATCGAGGACTTTGCGCAGGAGTTTTCGGCAGTGAGACAACAGGCGGAGTGCAAGCACTGTCCCCGGAGGAGGCAGACCCAGCCTTATCGTTGCTGGGGTAAGTGCTCCACAGGTTTTCGGTTTCCCAGATAATCTCCTGTGACGTATCTTCTGCGGTTCAGTCTCCCTCTTTCTTGGCAGAGCCCTCTGCCCCCCGGTCGTAGTGTCTTGTAGCAACTCCTCCCCCACAATGGGTAGGATCTACACCTGTGCCTCTTCCACATGCGGCATAAAACTTTCAGCCCCTGTGTCGTATTCGCCACTCTTTACCCCCCCCCCCCCCCCTTTCGGGGCAGGGTGTGGCCTCCGCAGGGTCTTTACCCAAAGAATAGGTACAGATAAGAATGCCTTCCCCAGCACATTTCATGAGCATTTAAGACCTCAGCAAAATCCATTCTTCTGTGGAGAGGTAAATATAGAGAGAAAAGGCAGCGGCTGGCGGACAGGGTTATGGGGAAGCACACAAGGTTTTGGGGTGCCTGGGGAGGCTACGTGCAGTCTGAGTGCATCTGTTACTACTCTCACAGTAGCTTGCCTACACCTGCACTGGCAGCCACGTAATACAGTTCAGCCAACGTGGCATTTAAGGGACCACTATTGTCACTTCATCGACACAATGTCGAGTGAGTGACAGAAGGGGAATGTCTCGGTTACTGTCGTAGCCTCTGTTCCCTGATGGAGGGAACGAGATGTTGTGTCCCTCTTGCCACAGGCTGAAATACACCGCTGTAGTGCCTGGGACCTTGTCTCGGCTCCTCAGTGCAAAAACCTGACTAAATCCGCTGCCCAGGGCTCACTTTATACCTGTATGCCAGGGGAGTGGCAATCAAATTTAGATCGCCAATTCGCCTACTTCTCATTGGCCTTTTCTCAAAGATCTGAAGGTGTCTCGGGCTCTCAAGAGCACCCCCTAGTGTCACTTCATTGGGAATGGAGGTTACGACAGTAAACAAGTTTTTTCGCCTCTGATTCATCAGATTTGATACATTATATTTGTGTCCGTAGGTCATTTAGGCATAAAACTCTCGCAATGTCTCATTATGGAGGCCAGAAGAGTGTGAGCATTAACATAGAACAGTGATTAATGGGGCGGTCACACTACATTTTGCGCTCCATTCACTCCCATTCAAACACAGGAGAACGGAAACGCAAGCTCATGCAAAGAATTTTCATACTATGCTGCATTCCAATGTTTAAGCTGGGTGAACTCATAACTCTTTTTTTTTTAACCAAGAGTAAATATTTTAAATCTGCGTTTTTTGTTGTTGCAGGAAATTGAGAAGACAATATATTTTTAAATGTTTTATACATTATTATTTGCTATTTGTGATGTATTATTTACTTACATTAGTATCCCTCCCATGTGACATCATATCCTGGTTTGTTGCATTGTCTGAAAAAAATTTGCATGCTCAAATCCTAGTGTGACCACCCCTTAAAACTGACTGGAACTACCTGTGCATCAAACAGTTTTAATGCACGCATTCCAGCAGAATCGGAAATTGAGTATTTTAACAGACCATGGTATAACAAACAATATTTCTCTCTTCTGGGAAAATGGATGAATAATATATTGATGACATATCTTGCACTCGGGTGCATCCAAATGTTTTGTCCAATCAAATGTTCTTTGGGATGAGAATGTCCCTCCCCACACTCCCTCTGACTGCAATAGGTATCAGCAAATCATGGTTAATGGCTGTGACGTTAACTCAAGTGTCTTGCCTATTAAACTTCACTCGTTACGCCATTTAATGGGGTCTTTAAGGTATTGTGGTGTGGCTTCTCCACTTCAGAACGATGCTTACTGTGTCACATCAACTTTAAGCCCATTCAGAACCAAACAATGAGTCCAACTTTCAGCTCTCTTTTCTATATTTTCATAGTTTTTATATTTAAAATTGATAAAATACATATTATATATTAATATTTATAAAATCTATACATTTCTAACATTATGCTTAGAGTTACAGGCTATAACTATGGAATTTGAAAAAATAAATAAATATATAAGTAGCATGAAAGCATTTTAAAATTAAAAGATAAAAGAAGCAACTATTAAAAAGATTAACCAGCTCAGTCTTGCATTATGCTTACATAGTATTGTGATCAAGCCACTCTTTATTAACTTTATTAACATTAAGTAGAATATCATATTTTAGTAGAAGTTTTAGTTTAGTGCAATGGTTTTGAAAGGACACACATAAAATCATTTGGGATAATCTAATATATCTAAACACATTCTGAAGAGACTCTATAACGTTTAAAACATATCAACAAAAAAAAAAAAACCTACTTCTTCCTAGTCGTTTCCCTCTGTGAAGATGATCTCTGTGGACTTTAAAAACCAACAACTCTGACTCAAAGCCAGGTAAACATGACGATTCATCCGCAAATCCACAAGAAAGCTCCTAATTTAAAGGTATTAAATTCATAAATCAAATTAAATACATATTTTCACTTGATATATAACATCTGAATAATTCATCAAGTACAATAGTACACATTAGCACAAGAGACTAAACTTACCAGGCAGGGAGACCAGCCAAGACCAGCTAAACTAAGACAATTTTTAATATATCCAAACTTTGTTCGGCCACTTTTTAAAATAGTGCCAGAATAAATCTTACCTGACAAAGGAAAATAATAACTCCCAATCGCACAATCCTCATAGTCTCCATTCTATGAGCAAAACCCTCAGTGCTTTTTTCCAAGAGTTTTTAATCTTGTGCAGCTGCTTCTTGCAAAGGAAATTCCTTAAGTTCCCAAAAGTTTCGCAACATCCAGATTGTGTTTATCCTCTTTCTATTGGCTTGCCTAAGGGTGTAGCCCATCCAGTGATAGAACACACCATTAAATACATACATAATGAAATTGATTATGGAATATAACAACTATCAATTCTGAGGATGGTTAATATTAAAAATAAAATCATCATAAAATATCAAGTTTCTTTTTGTGTGTGTTGTTGTTATTTTTTATGCACAAGGTTTATTATAAGCATATATTCAGCACCAATGCCTTCAGTTGTCCAGCTACAGGATTATCAGCCAGGAGCCATCCATAATAGATGTTTCTCACCATCATATCCTCATTTCCTGGTGGTGGGGCAACATTTCCTTGTGTCTCCTTTGAAGGTAGGGGAGGTGACGGTACTAAGTAGGAGAGACCGCGGCTGTTACAAACGGAAGTTGTCACTTAGGTTACAGTACATCTCAGTAAAATTTCTGCAAAATTGTACACATCTTTCTGCTATTTTCATGAAGGATACAGACACTGTTGTGCATTATTTTGTCATCTCATGTTTCACTATTGCAAAGTTTCTTCATTAGCGCCCCCTCAGCTAGTGCCACAATAGGCGACCATCTAGTTCACTTATGCCTACAAACGGTGCTGCTTTTAGCACTGTATCATCACTGAAAACCCCCAAAACGTCACTGAATAAGTCATAATTTTTAGGCAAACTTTTGTTCTGTTCCATTGTGAAAGTGTCCTGGTTATTTCTGTAACCTCCATTCCCTGATGGAGGGAACAAGATGTTGTGTCTATGAAGTGACACAAGGGGTCACTCTTGGGAGCCAGAGACATCTTCTGATCTTAGATAAAAAGCCAATGGGAATTGCGAGTGGTATTTGCCTGCCAGTCCCCCAGACATACGGGTATAAAGGAGCTGGTGTGTGAACCGCTCATACAGGTTTTGTGCTGAGGAGCCGAGAGAGAAGGTCTCGGCCATTTCAGTGGGTAGTCCAGCATTGTGGCAGCAGGGACACAACGTCTCGTTCCCTCCATCAGGGTACGGAGGTTATGGAAGTAAACAGGACATTCCCTATCTGTCACTCACTCAACGTTGTGTTGATGAAGTGACACTAGGGGTCCCCTACAAAACGCATAACAACTAGCTGGACTGTATTACGTGAACTGGTGGTGCGAGATGGGTGGAATACTGTGTGCATCATAGCCAGCGCACCAGTCTGACACGTAACCTCCCCCGACGCTATTATGAGCATCGAACAGCCCCTCGGGACAAGTCGGCTGCCCAAAGAAATAATTTTTTTCTTTCTCTTTTTTCGTTTTTCTCCCTGAAAAGAGTTAACATTTTTCATCTGACTGGGACCACCAATGTCCACGTCACGACTGAGACCACACCCCGCCCAGAGTGACGCCAATGATCAAGTGGTCAATCCTTTGCTTGGAGACATCGCTTCCTTCCTGCTGTCCACCAAAGCAGACAAAGAGCTGCTCAGAGTCTCTAAAGCTCTGCATGCGTTCCAAATAAATGCATAAAGCGAGCAATGGACACAGCAATGTCAAGGCTGGGCCTGGCTCCTCCTGAGGCAGCGCTTGCAGGTTCACTACCTGATCCCTGAATGGGGCTGTGGGAACCTTGTGCACATAGCCAGGTCTGGGTCTCAGGATCATGTGAGAGGAGCCCGGACTGAACTTCAGGCATGTTTCACTGATAGATAACGCTTGCAGGTCACCTACTCTCTTGATGGAAGTGATCGCAGTCAGGAGGGCAGTCTTTGAAGAGAGTGCCTTAAGCTCAGCTGACTCCAAGGGCTCAAAGGGGGCTCCCTGTAGACCCCAAAGGACTACGGGAGGTCCCATGAGGGAACGAGGCATGGTCTGCCTCCTGATGCCTCTCAGGAAACTGAAGATCAGGTCATGCTCGTGAAGATCATGGTGTGCTGCAATAGCAGCTACATACAACTTCAAGGTGGAAGGGGACAGCCGTCCCTCCAACCTCTCCTGCAGGAAGGAAAGCACTGGTCCGACTTCGCATCTCTGGGGGTCTTCACGTCAGGAAGAACACCACTTAGCGAACAGACGCCACGTCAAGGCATACAGGTGCCTCGTAGAGGGGGCCCTAGCCTGAGTGTGAGTGGCTCACAGCAACTTGAGGTGTTGCTGACTCCAGAGGAGGAGATGGCGGGCGAGTTGTGACATACAATGGGAGCGTAAGCCATCTTAACGGTCGAAATATGTCACCGTTGCCATGTTGTCTGTCCTAACCATCAAGTGCTTGCCTTGGATCAATGGCCGGAACCTCCGCAGGGTGAGCAGTATTTTCAAAAAATGCGAGGCAGTTGAGGTGCGGCTGTGTGCCCGTTGCATACAGCGCCCCAGCCCGTTTTGGAGGATACGTGCCTGGAGACCTAGTCTAGGGGGACACCTGTCCGTAGATATTTGAGGTCGGTCCAAGGGCTGAAGAGGCGGCGACAGACCGGCGTGATAGCCACGCAATGTGACCATGCCCATCTCGGGACTCGAGTCTGGAGCCAGTGCTGAAGTGGTCTCATATGCATCAACCCGAGTGGTGTGGCCACCGCTGAGGATGCCATATGCCCCAGGAGCCTCAATACAGTTTCTGTGGAACCGCTGTTTTCTGTCTGAACCCCTTCAAACAGGTCAGAACACCAACTTTGCATGCCCGTTCATGAGGCCAGGAGGGGCTTGCTCTTTTCCTCATTGATCCGAAGCCCTAGCCGGCTGAGTTGCATAAGCACCAGATCCCTGTGCACACACAACACATCCCGAGGGTGAGCCTTAAGCAGCCTTCGTGAAGAAAAAAGGGAGCAGGGACAGACAGAAAGGGAGAACCTCGTACTGGTACACCAGAACCTTGATCGCAAGTGGCAGGAAAGGGTCTGCGTCGAGGTGGAATTGAGACGTAGAAGTACGTGTCCTTCAGTTCTACCGCAGCAAACCAATCTTGATCGCTAACTAAAATGCGTTTTTGTGTCAGCATCTTGAACGGGAGTCTGTGTAGAGCCCTGATCAGTACTCGCAGGTTTGAAATTGGCCAAAACCCACCGCCTTTCCATGCGCAGGGGTGGGGGTCGCTGCTGGACCTGGAAAAAGGGAATGGTGGATGGTGGTCATAGTGACCACACCGAATAAGGAAACTGCTCCTTTGTTAAATTTTGAGTAATGCAGCTACTTGATCATGCAGCAAAATTAGATGAAAAGGGAACAATAGATTCTCCTACTGGAACAGCGGGTCTCCTGGTCCCTGGGTGCTTCGAAGCCTTCTTCTTGAAGGCCGGCCATGAGACGGATGGTGTCTGCTTCCTGCATGCCCTTGGTGATGAGCAGACGGGGTGCGGGCTCTTGAGCCATTCGCTACTGGAAGAGGTCGAACTCCCTCTGAGACAAGCCGTAGCACTCATCTAGAAACCTGATTGGAGCAAACGAGCATGTTGGGGAATGGGAGGTCCGTGGGGATTTACCCAGCGGAGGTGGTCCCATTGAAGTCCCCAAATCGCCCCCAGTGCTAGCCGCGCTGGCCTCAAACCCGTAGGTAGATGGACCGAGCCTCTGGTGTGGCTTGCTTTCTTACGAAGCAAGCCGTGACCGCAACGTTTCCATAGTCATGTTCTCGCAGTGATACCTATCTAGTTCAACAATGGCATTTGTAGTAAGGTGATTTTTTCTTCCATGGAGCACAATAGGAGATGTTAAAGGAATATTCCGGTTCAATATAAGTTGAGCTCAATCGACAACATTTGTGGCATAATGTTGATTTCCACAAACATTAATTTAGACTTGTCCCTCCTTTTCTTTAAAAAAAGCAAAAATCTGAGCTACAATGAGGCACTTACAATTAAAGTCAATGAGGTCAATATTTGGAGGGTTTAAAGGCAGAAATGTGAAGCTTATAATTTTATTTAAGCAGATTTTTAAATCATGATTTTTGTTGTAAAATTGGATATAGCTTTACAAAGAAAAGTTTAATATATGATTTTATCACACTTAAATCATGTTAACACAAATGTTGTTTATGTCTTGTGACTATACTTTTGAAACAATGAGTAGTTTAATGTTTATGAATTGGCCACATTCACTTCCATTGTAAGATGGAAAGAAGAAGAAAAGGAGGGACGAGTCAAAATAAATTTTTGTGGTTATCAACATTATGCCATAAAAGCTGTCGACTGAGCTCAACTTGTAATAAACCTGGATAATTCCTTAAAGCAGAATGACAGTCTCAGTAACAATTAACTTTTATTGTATGGCAAAAAGATCATTAATCGATCGTTAATGTTGAACATTCGGCCAAACATCCCTTGTTGTGTTTCACGGAAAAAAGATATAAGAGTCATACGGGTTCAGACCATCATGAGGGTGAGTAAATGATTTACATTTTTGGGTAAATTACATAAAATAATAGCTAATTTATGTATTTATAACATATAATGGACAAAGCTTGTATCTTGTTACATGTTACAGCAGTTTGCTGAATAAATGTGTGTGTATCTGTGGAGTGGTGTTCACCTCTGTGTTGAACACAACAACATTTGTCAAGCAAGTTTGGATACTCTGAATTATTAATAAAAAGGCAAATAAACAATGAATAAGTTATTTGATAATTTAAGCATTTTAATACGAACGTCCTTTTCAGGACACATCTTTTTAAAGATGTCTTTCCTCCTCTGTGTAGTTCCTGGATGTGGTCCAGATGTCCGCTATGCTTTCCCTGGCGGCCGTGAGCACAATGCTGGACTGGAAACTTCCGCCCCACCCCTCAAGGCTACTCGATCGGTTCCACGAGTTTGGGCACCGCTCATAGCCACACCCCCACCCGGTTCCTTTCTTTCCACCTGTGTACCGAGAATGCCGCCAGGTACTCCCCTTCAGAGCCTGTAGAATGACGTCATCGCTGACCGCTAAGGGAAGCGGGCATCCACATACTCAACTACCTCGATGACTGGTTCATCCTGGTAGTTAATGTGCACGAACAGGGACCAGGTGCTCCGGCACCTCAGCCGTCTAGGGCTTCAGGTCAACTGTGAAAAGAGCAAGCTCATCTCATTCAGAGCATCTCTTTTCTCGGCATGGAGTTAGACTCGATGACGGCGCGTCTCACCAACGAGCGCGCTCAGTCAGTGCTCAGCCGCCTCACTCTCTTCTAGCCTGGGACAGTGGTTCCTCTAAGACAATTCCAGAGGCTCCTAGGGCATATAGCATCCTCAGCCATGGTCGCGATGCATATGAGACCGCTTCAGCACTGACTACAGACTTGAGTCCTGAGATGGGCATGGTGCCACAGCACATACCGTGTAACAATCACCCCCTCCTGCCATCAGACTTTCAACCCTTGGACAGACCTCTGCCTTCTGTGGACCGGAGTCCCCTTGCAGCAGGTGTTTAGACGTGTCGTGGTCACCACAGACGCCTCTCAACAGGGTTGGGGCACCGTGTGCAAGGGGTATGCTGACGCTGGCTCCTGGACAGGACCCCGGCTGCGTTGGCACATCAACTGACTGGCTAATTCGGGCAAGCACGTCTAGATCCGTTCAGACAGTGTACATAAATCGCCACGGTTGCGTGCGCTCTCATCACATGTCACATCTCGTCTTTTGGAGTCTGCCGTCCTCCCTACAGCCTTCACAGCTGGATGATTGGTTCCTCGGGTCTGGACGCCGCTCACAGCTGAGGAGTGCAATTCTGTTTTTTCTTCCCGGAATTGCATGATGAGCTGACGAGTTTGTGGAGGACACCCTTCTCCACCCGTCACAAAGCCTCTCGCTCATCTGCTCTCACTACCCTCGATGTTGGAGCGACCTACGTGTATATGGTGGTCCCTCAGGTGGACAGAGCGGTTGAGATCCACCTGTGCCCCGAGGATGCCGCCACCTGGCGGGTCGCCCTGTGCTCCACTCCAAGGCCTGTAGGATGACGTCTTCACTGACCTCCAAAGCCTACAGCACCACTAGACAGGCCGCCTCCGACCCTGCATGCCATGGCCCTCCTGCAAGTTCACCAGGCCAAGGCACTTCAAGATGTGCACTTGGGTAGTCCTGATCCCGATGTGCTGCAGGAACTGTGCTCAGCAACTGACCTCGCCCTCAGGGCCACAAAGGTCACAGCGTGGTCACTCGGGCAGGTGATGGCCACTCTCATGGTTCAGGAACGACATCTGTGGCTGAACCTGGTCGAGATGCGCGAAGTGAACAAGACACGCTTCCTCGATGCACCTGTCTCCCAGTTTGTTTTTTTGAGGACTTTGCCCAGCAGTTCTCCTCGGTGAAGAAGCAGACGGAGGCCATATCACACATCCTGCCCCACCACAAACCTGCTCGCCGATGGTGTCCTCCTGCGGCTAAGAAACGTGCAGCTCCGCCTCAGCCCGGGCCCAGCTCTCAGCCCCTGCGTCGAGTGTCCCACAGGAAGCGCACGCCCCCAGTCTCGTGGACCCCTTCGAGGACCCGGAAGGCTCCCAAGCATTCCTGAGATGCCCGACCCAGAGACCAAGACGATCTCTCCGGAGCTGGTAAGAAGACCAGCCCGGTGAAGGGCCTGGAGGAGAATCCTTTGTTGAATTTATTTCATTTGCTGCACTATGGTTTGCGTTTGATGTGTATCAGTACAAGGTCCTCCACTTCAGCATGTCCCTGTCCCCTCACATCTTTACGAAGGTCGCAGAGGCAGCCCTTGCCCCACTTCGGGAAGCAGGCATCCGCATACTCAACTACCTTGACAACTGGCTCATCCTGGCCCACTCCCAAGTGTTACTATGTGCTCACAGGGACCAGGTGCTCAGGCACCTGAGCCGTTTAGGGCTTCAGGTCAAATGGAAAAAGCACAAACTCACCCCGGTTCAGAGCATCTCTTTTCTCAGCATGGAGTTAGACTCAGTTTCAATGTCAGCACGCCTCACCAACGAGCACGTGCAGTCAGTGCTAAAATGCCTCGCCGTCTTCAGGCCGGTTACAGCCGTCCCTTTAAAACTTTTCCAGAGTCTCCTGGGACATATGGAGTCCTCTGCGGCGGTAACGCTGCTGGGGTTGATGCATATGAGACCGCTTCAGCACTGTCGGTCCAGCTGATTTGGGAATGGTTCAGCAAGGCTCAGGTAGACCTGTTCACCTCCCAAGAACTCTGACTTGGTTCACGGGTCTCTTACTCCTCGCGACAGCCCCTCCCTGGCGAATTCCCCTGAGGAAGGACCTTCTTTCTCAGGGACGGGGCACGCTCTGGCATCAGCACCCAGATCTCTGGAACCTCCACGTCTAGCTGATCTACCACCTGCCGTCGTAGACACGATCAACCAAGGCGCTTGTTCGCGAATTGGTGTTCTTCCCGGGCTGAAGACCCACAGAGGTGTGCAGTTAGGTCAGTACTCTCATTCCTGTAGGAGAGGTTGGAGGGAGGCTGTACCCCTCCTCCTTGAAGGTGTATGTGGCCGCTATCGCAGCCCACCATGACACAGTAGACGGCAAGTCTTTGGGTTCCTAAGAGGCGCCCGGAGGTTAAATCCCTCCCGGCCAAGCCTGTTCCCCTCCTGGGATCTCTCAGTGATCCTCTCGGGCTTTCAGAGACCCCCATTCGAGCTGCTAGAATCAGTCGTACTCAGGGCCCTCTCCCTGAAGACAGCCCTCTTGATCACGCTCGCCTTCATCAAGAGGGTCGGGGACCTGCAAGTGTTCTCTGTCAGCGACACTTGCCTGGAGTTCGGTCCGGCAGACACTCATGTGATCCTAAGACCGCGACTGGGCTATGTGCCCAAGGTTCCTACCACTCCCTTCAGGGACCAGGTAGGCTTTCTCACTGGGTAGTGGATGTTGGCCTATCGCACCCAGGCCATGCCCCCCCCCCCCTCCCCCTGTGGGTCTAAGCACACTCAAGCACTCCCTAGCAGAAATATGCAGAGCAGCGGGTTGGGCAACACCCAATACCTTTGCGAGGTTTTACAATATCAGGGTTGAGTCGGTTTCATCCCGTGTTTTCTCAGGTCCGAGTCGGTAGAACTCGGTAACATGCTGACTCGGTAACCCCCTGGTTGCCGTGTCTGTAGCAACTCCTCCCTCCCAATAGGCAGGATCTACCACCGAGCCACTTTCCACATGTGACCTAAAAGCCCATGTGATGAGTTTCACCACTCTTTACCTCCCCCAGTCTGGGCAGGTGTGGTTTCCGCAGGGTCTTTTCCCCCTGAAAGAATAGGAATTGGGAAAGATCACCTTCCCCGATGCATATGATAGCGTCAAGTTGGCCCCAGCCACTTTAGCTCTATGCGAGGAACATAGAGAGAGAAAAGGTGAAGCTGGCACGGCCTGCTCCTATGCTTGGCATATCGCCTTGTTTCCCCCTGTCGGGGGTAAAGAACCAGAAGGCTCTGATGATTTTATGGGGTGTTGGGGAAGGGTACGTGTAGTCTGACACAGCCGGTCACTTTGGCACGTAAAATACCTGCCCGCTCCTGTGTCAGCAGTACACGTCCACAACTCAATGCATGGCGTGATTTAAATTGGACCCCTAGTGTCGCTTCTTTGACACAACATCCAATGGAGTGACAGACGGGGAATGTCTAGGTTACAGATGTAACCTCCGTTCCTGATGGAGGGAACGAGAAGTTGTGTCCACCCGGCCACATCGCTGAACTGAGCCACTGTTGCAGATGAACCATTGTTGGCTCCTCAGAAAAAATCCTGAATGAAACAGATGCATTTCCCTCCCTTTATACCTGTATGTCCGGGGGCAGGACATGCAAATTCTGTCTGCCAATTTCTCATTGGCCTTATCTCATAGATCAGAGATGCAAAAGGCGCTCAAGAGAGACCCCTAGTGTCGCTTCTTCGACACACCGTCTCATTCCCTCCATCAGGGAACGGAGGTTACATCCGTAACCTAGACTGATTTGATTTAATGGTTGGGACAAGCTTTCAACACATGTGTGGTTGGCTAAATTTGCTGTGTGAATCTTAATTTTGCCAAAGGGAACCGTTATATGTGTAATGAATTGTATTTTTCCACATATCTAGTATATTCAGTTGGGAACTGCTTTCAAAAATTGTTTTGGGGAAGTTGCCTGATATCTTTAGCTGAGCCATTAAATTAAACTTTAAGTGACTTTATACTCAAAAATATATTGTTTTACTAAGTATATATCAAAGAATACATAATTCACTGTTGACCTCTTTGGATTTCCATGCTGCAAGCTATAATCTCAAAGATCACAATTGAGTTAATTCTCCATTTTCGACAATGGTAATCAAGTCATCTTGATTAAAAAATTAGAACATGGAATAATATGGGAGTGAGCAAATGATGACAGAATTGGCTGAAATATTCAGTTAATGGCCCTCTTTTCACTACAAGGTGATTTTCTCTTAAAAGCCAGTCCACCAGATGACTGTCAAAGGGGGAACGTTTAAAGAAGAAGCAGGAAGGAGGGAAAAGGATACTGTTTTGCCCTGGAGACAGACAGAATTGTATGTGAAGATTCAAGATGGACTGAGTTGAAAATGCACCATCGTCCTTATCTGATTATGTTATGTAAGTTTGTGGTTTTTCGAGGTTTGAACGCTGCAAGATGATTGATATGATGATGTGTTTGAGTGGGTGTGTTCTCCTTTTTTTAGATCACAAAGCCCAAAGCTGCAGGTTGTGTAACCATATAATGAAACAAACAGTGGCCCAAAAGGTATTTGGACACTTCAAGAACTCATGTAATGTTATTGGAGTACATAACAAAATATGAAATCAAGTGGCTTTTATTTTAAATAAACACAGCATAAGCACACTTTTCCATTTTCTAAGAATATGGAAAAAAAGTGTTATTTTGATTTGCACTTCTCTAATGTTGTGTCCACCAGGGATGAATGGTAAACTATTCTATACTTCATGACAGTGTCTGCATTGGTCAGTCTTTCAGGCTATTTTAGACTTATAAATAAAATAATATAAGATGTAACATTCCACTGTACTGCACTCATCTTACTGTTGGGAGATCTGGGTCATGAGAGTAATTTCACCCAACATAAAACAACCGCTGTCCCAGTAAACTAGTTTGGATGTTTCTCACCTAACTACCCAGACTTTTCAACATCATGAATCATAATTCTCAAAGTTTGTTTTTCAGACTTTAAGACCATTTGTAATTGTATTATTTATCATGATTTATAAGGTTTAAGAGGGTAAATGCGGTTATTTGCTTGTCTGATTGGGGGAAACATTGTTGAAGCATGAAGTCATTATAATGAAGCCATTATCATGAAGTCAATTGAGAAAAAGAAAAATGCAGCAGCCTTAATTAGTCTATTGTATCTGCTCCATTTATTATTTGGTCCCGAGCACCGTGGTGTGAGGACCATATTGTATCAGCTCTGTTTATTATTATTCTGTATTATTTTTATCCAAAGTGAATCACATTTTTGAGGGCCTAAACATACTCGAAAACTTACGAAACTTTCGACACGTGCCAGAAGTGGTGAAAACTTACATCTGATGTGGGTTTCAGAATGAGGTGTAGCAAAATGGCTAGATAGCGCCACCTACAAAATTTCAACATTGTGCACCTCGCGCTATATTTCACCTACATGTACGAAACTCGGTACACATGTGTAACATGCCAAGACCTACAACTAAGTCTATTAGACCCGTGCCCTTATCTCAACAGGAAGTCAGCCATTTAGATTTTTCTCTCCAATTTTTGGTCAGTTTTTTGCCATTTCCAGGCCTTGGACTTTAACAAACTCCTCCTAGAGATTTCATCGGTTTGACAACGTATTCGGTCAGTCTAATCTAAAGGCCTTGGCAATGCTAAATTGTGAAACATTTGAAGGGCGTGTCCGTGGGGGCCTGACAAATTGCGATGTAAACCGAATTATATTTGTGATCGAAAGTTCATGAAACTTTGCAAACACCTCAAAAGTGGTGAAAATTTACATCTGATACAGGTTTTAGATTTAAGTGTTGCAAAATGGCTCGATAGCACCACCATACAAAAATTCAACGAAGCAGCCCTCGCAACACATTTCACCTACATGTATGATTTCCATGGCGGCCATATTTCGATGTTTCGCCATGAAACAGGAAGTTGTTCTAACTCAAACATACAATGTCCAATCTGCCCCCAAACTTTACATGTTTGATAACAGTCCCAGTCTGAATACACCTACATGACAATATTAAGTTATAGTCATAGCGCCACCTACTGGCAACAGGAAGTGCATGTTTTGATGTATAGTTATAAAAGTCTTATTTGTTGTGAAGCAATAAGTGTCTTAACTCAGGAAAAATTTACTTTCCAGTAAGATGCAGCTGAAGTATGCTTATAAAAAAAGCGTTGTCTTGTTTAAATATCTGCTGTGATATAAGAGTCTGTCAGGCAATATATCAGCATCATTATTCTGAGGTTATTTCCGTATCTTTTTCCCGCAGTTTTCTCTCTCTTAAAATTTGGAGATCCTCAGTGGTAATGGTGGATGTTTAAGATTTTCCCTTGTTTTGAGTACTTGTATAAGGCACAAATTCCCACAGGGGAAGAGCTGAAGAGCCAAGTTCTCATTGTGTTGATGTTAAATTTCCATTTCTAGGCAGGAGTTATTCCAAAGCCCTCTTTCTAAAAATAACACGACAGAGGGATGAGCAAACACTTTGCTGAGAGCAGATTTGTTGATAGAAGCCTTAAAATGATTGAATTCTGAACATTCAAATATTTGGAGTGTGCTAACGGACATCTTCGGCTAAATATCAGTTCTGATTATATATACATACTGAAGGTATCAGTACATGAGATTTTCAGAGATTTGGTATGAGTAAGGTGTTATTAATCATTTTAAAAAACAGCATTGTTTTCTCTTTGTGAAGTCCAGCTGTAACTGTAAAATGCATGGCCAATAATAAAGATTTAATTTCACCAGCATATTATCAATGTATGTATCTGAAAGATACAACTGTATATTATTAATGTAATACAGATTTTTATTCCTCCACATTTTGGGACAGAAATGCAGAAGAAGAGCCACAATTTCTACAAAGCTGTAAAATTCATGAAAATACAGTGTGGTACAAGAGTCTAAGACCACATTGAAAATCTGGGATTTAAAGTTCCATATAAATTTAGAAACAAAAATGTATAATGTTCAATAAAGAGGAAATAAGTAAGATTCTGCACAATTTTAGGGTAAAAAATAAAATAAAAATTAGGTCACTATTTTCACTTAAATTATGCTGATAATATAATTGTGATGAAAACTTAAAAAAAGAACAAAGTAGAAGCATCTGAATGGTTTCAGACTTTTTGCTATTTTATTAAATTAAATGTATATAGTATAATATAAATATGTTATAAATCTGACTTATTGATACATGAAATAATTATGAAATTATGAACACAATTGTATATAGTTGTGTATAGTGGTAGTAGTGGTGGTGGTGTAGTGGTCTAAAGCACATAACTGGTAAACTGGTAATCAGAAGGTCGCTGGTTCGGTCCCCACAGCCACCACCATTGTGTCCTTGAGTAAGACACTTGACTCCAGGTTGCTCCGGGGGGATTGTCCCTGTAATAAGTGCACTGTAAGTCGCTTTGGATAAAAGCATCTGCCAAATGCATAAATGTCAATGTCAATGTCAAATATAATGTTAATTTGGCAGACTAATTAATAGATGAAAATATTATTGGTTGCCTCGCAGCAACAGAAAACACATTCATCAATGACCCCATATTATAAAGGAAAACAAAAGGAAAAACAACAACACAAAATATAATTCAACAACACAACCCACAATCTAGAGCAAACTATTTGTTCAATCATAATTTCCGTTGTGTTTCTGAAAGTGAAGATTGTAGAAGCCTAAACTATAACAACATTAAATTGGCAAATATATTAAATGGTAAATGGTCTGCAGACCTTAGCGGTTACCAAAACACTTTACACTGTGTCCCATTCACATACACACTCACACTCATACACCAAGTTGCATGTAAGGCACTAGCCTGCCATTGGGATCAACTTGGGGTTCAGTGTCTTGCCCAATGAACTTCGGCATGTGGAGTCATGTGGGCCAGGAATCAAACCGCCAACCCTGCGATTAGTGGCCGACCCGCTCTACCAACTGAGCCACAGCCGCCCTGATAATGTAGACCAATCTGCACTCCAGTCTGGATTGTTTATTTGACATTGTTACTTTTAAGATCTGCATGCTGTTGACATTTGTGGTTATGATTTCATCATGGCCTTTGAGCAGAACAATGTATTCTAGCAGAGAGACACACTGCACTCTTACAAGTTACTCACACACAAGCTCATTAACTGCTTGATCAATTGCCTGGCAGGTCGTTTATCTTACAATTGGCTGCTTTAAAATCTTTTCAAATGAATTGTTACAGTGAACACCTGAAATATCTTGAACATTTTACACTCTGTATTTCAAGATAATGGTTTCATTTACACTAAGCAGTTTATTTACAACTAGTATCAATTGATGCAATAAAGCATGAAAATGATATACACTAGTCACAGTGAATCTCCCATAGTCTTTCTTTGCACACATCCTGTCTGGTTTCCATCATCACCCATCACCCATGCCGGCCTTAGCAAAGAAATTCTATTTGCACCCTCAATGTGGCTCATATATGCCCCGGCCACTGCAACGAATGAATCGATTCGATTATTTGACCTCTTAAATCAATACAACATATTCCTAGCATTTTCTTCTATGCCTACCATTTCATGATTGTCACTTTCAATCTTTTGGCTATTTTTCATGCTTGTAGTTTTCTGGATTTGTACAGGAACAGCCACATTTATTTAGTAACTTTAAATAGTAAAGTTTATTTAGTAAGGGATAAAGTACAGTCAGCCGGTTGTTATCGCAAAATAAACCCAGACAGGGTGATCAGAACTAAGACGTGAAGCAGAGGACTCTTGTATCACCCTGAAGGGGTTTATTTTGCGGTAAATACATTATCCCGCTTATTACACGGCTACTAACCAAATAAATATATACATGGACATAGTCCGTGTCAGCAATGTCCAAAACTTTGAAGCTCCAAAAGGCATAAAGGCAGCTTAAAAGTAGTAAAATGTAGATGTAGGTGAGAAATGGATCAATATTTAGTTGCTGCAGTTTTAACTATAAATTCTCGTCCGTGCCCAGTAGGTGGCGATATGCACAAAGAATGCAAATTGCAAAAAAAGAAGAAGAACAACAACAACAACAACAACAACACCTAGGAGAAAAGAGCACATAGAAGGGCTGTTTGAAAGTGGAGATTTAGAGTAAAAATGTAATATTTATATGTTTTGTGCTTAATAAAAATACTTAAATATGAATCTGTTTCTCACCCATACCTTGCATGTTGCTTCTGAAGGCACAGATTTGCCACAGGACTCATATGGATTACTATAATGCGGCCTTTATGTGCATTTTAGAGCTTCAAAGTTCTGGACCATGTTGATTTGCATTGTAAGGACCAACAGAGCTGAGATGTTCTTCTAAAAATCTTAACTGTGTTCTGCAGATGAAAGAAAGTCTTACACATCTGGGATGGCTTGAGAGTGAGTAAATGATGACATCATTGTCATTTTTGGGTGACCTATTGCTTTAAAATTTTATTTTAGACATCGCTTGTATCAGTAACAAATGCATATTATTATTTTACACGAGCACAGAGAGTCTTAAGGATCAGCCTCTTCCAATATTGTTTTGTATGTTATGTGTTGTCATTGATTGTTGGCAACTTGTACAGGTAAAGCCTGTGATCACAGTTCAAATTAAGAACAGCATGTTAATGAAACAACACTCAGGGGTTTTAGCCTTGATTTGTGTGCGGAAAGAAAAAAAAAACTTGAACAATGCCTCAGGGAAATCAAGAGTGTGTTTACATGCTGAATTGAGCACCCCTATTCTTTCCATCAACAATTTCCACTGAATGAAGAGCCTACAGAAGAATACCAGCACATCATTAGTCTAGAGCACAAATGCAAACCTCCTTAAAGAGCTGGAAGTTTCTACTAGAGAACACTTAAAATGACTTTATGAAAGAAAAAATATGGTCTGAATGAAGATAAAAGCAAGATTAGGCCAATGTAAATTCACCATAATAGTTATCCAAATATGTCTGTCATAATTTACTCAACATCATGACGTTTTAAACCTCTGTAAGTTTATACATATATACAGTATGCATATACACACACACACACACACACACACACACACACACACACACACACACACACACACACACACACACACACACACACACACACACACAGATCAAAGATTCCCCCATTTAGCCTTAACAGACTGTAGGGGCAAGTACATAGCGAGCACCTATGAAGGCCGGAACGGTACACAAGGGGACCACCTTTGTCTCCCCAGTGGCGATGTTTTACACACCACACCAGGTACTCATTTTAGGCAACCTAGGGGAGGCCGGGACTGGTTCAGATAATCATCACTGGTGTTTGCCATGAGCGGGAATTGAACTCAGGTCGCCAGGTTTGTAGCGCAGCACGCTAACCGCTACACTACCACTACAAACAAAAAAGGCCACGTGAAGTGTCGAACGCCCGCTGGCAGGAGGTCACAGGACAGATCCAACCGGTGACACGGGTCAAATGACTGAGATGACTGGCTGATGCACCACCTATGCCCCCTACTGTGCCAACTTGCTGTGCTTTAGCCACCCTGCACTCTGCTTGTTGTTGTGAGCATTGCTCCTCTTCCCTCCATTGTTGTTGGAGGGCGACTGCCTCCAACTGGCCAGCAGCATCCTTCACAAGCCTCCTCCAAAGAGGCCAATCTTGACACTGCTGGTACCAGTCGTCGGCAAGTCCACTCAGCTCCACATCCTCCTGTACCACATCACTCCATCTCTTCTCCAGCCCGTGCTGCGACCGCTTAGCCCCCTCTATCCGGCCGAACAAAAGCTGTTTAGGCATGCGGTGGCCGGGCATGCGGGCTACATGACCCAGCCAACGCAAACTTGCCTGCCGGAGGAGCTCACCGATGGGACTTTGTCCACATCTTTCAAAGACTTGTGAGCTCCTGGTTAAACCCAGGATGGATCTTAGGCAGGCCAGCCTAAATGTTTCTAGCCGGCGATGATGTTCCATTAGGGGGGGTCCACGTCTCACAAGCATAGAGAAGGGAGGGAATGACCGTGGCCGAGAATACTTGAAGCTTTGTGCGGAGCGACAAACCGGGTAGCGTCCACACAGCGTTATGCAACCGATGAAAAGATAATGCCGCTCGACTGATTCGACACCACTACACACACACACATGACTACCACTACACACACGCACGCACGCGCACACACACACACACACACACATTTTATACAGTTTAATAAAGTTTAATACACATTAATATTTACATGGCTTTGCACACACACACACACACACACTCACACATACACACACACACACTTTATACAGTTTAATACACATTAATATTATTATTACATTAATAGTACTATGGACCATATGTAATAAAAGCACAGCAAAGCAAAAAAATAAATAAATAAATAAATAAAATTTAATAAATAAAAAAACAATCTAATAAATTCTACATAAATAAACAGAACAATAAAAATAGGTGAGGACAACTTAGCAATCTTGCATTTAATTTAGTAACACTGTATTATGCTTCCTTACACACATGTCTATAGTGTCTGGACTATTTACGTCACTTATTAGTGGTGCTTGTCAAAGTAAGTGTCGCTATTATAATTGCTCATACTTATAGGGATATGAACAAACCCATAACTTAACAGTAAGTACTAAACTTTCCTGCACTGTTTGTGCTAGCAGTCATAAATGATAGCTCTGAAGCAACCACTCAGAACACCTTAAAAAAACTAATAGAAATGCCCAAAAAACACCCACAATGCTCTTGCACTGTGGCAGCGAGATTTGCTCGAGCAAGCATTACAAGCATTACAAAAATCCACACATGCATCTTTGTATGACTTCAAAAAGGGAGGGAGCGCGTATTCAAGCGCTTGATGATGTTCCATCAAATACAGACATTTGCTGCTATAACACTAATCCAGAAGATGCAAATGTATTCCAATCAATTTAAGATCTCTTAACCATAAGAGCTGCTTTTTGCAACATTATTGAAGATGCTGCTTGCAACAGGCAGAGTGACATTCAATTCAGCTCAGACTCTGCTAACATGCTGTCCTTAATTAATCTCCGAAAACAACCTGAATTTAAGAGTGAACCCTCCCTACTGACACACTATCATTTGTGTTTATTCTAAAGTCATGCTGGACCCTCTTTTGATGATTAGCAGGGATAGTTCTGCGTTTTCTCAAGCACGGCCAGAAAGACAGAGAGAGATTGAGAGAGAGAGAGAGAGAGAGAGAGAGAGAGAGAGAGAGCACAAGTATTTGTTAAGCCCTCATTCCCCCTTCACTACCTCCAAAATGAACCGAATATTAAACACACGGGAGCTCAGAATCACTCACTTGGGAAATTTTTCTGCTGCAGCAAATGTTCTCCAAAATATCCTACTTGTGACCCTTTCATGTTCCTAGCGGAGATAATACGGAAAGTTCTGTGCATGCTGGAGGTAACTGTGTCTGCAGAACATACATACAGTTTTGTTGTGCATATCATGACATTTGAACTTTGAACAGTGCATGCATAACATAATATACTGTACATTGTGATGATTTGTGGATCTTTGATCATGCAAAATATCTGAAAGCCTGTACTTCAAATCTTTAATTACACCTTAACGATTGGTCATTTTGAAGACAGAAACTCGTATAACTCTTTATGTATGTAGCATTTGAGAAGATCTTCCAGTGCCATAATAATACACTCCTTCAAAGTCCTGCATGTTCACTGAAGGGTTCCATATTGTAAAGCATCTCCTGGACAATGTACTTGAACAAGAGGGCTTCCTCAACCTGTCAGTCTGATTTTGGAGAATGACATGAGTGTGTATGTGTAACCTTTAAGGAGCAGATGCTAAATAACTTCCCTAACTGACCTCATGGTTTCATTGAAAGGCAGCAGACATGTCATACTCATGCTGTGATGTCTTAAAGTCCTTGTTGTGTGCTTCAAATTAATTACGAGATTGAAAAAGCATGCCTTATAAATGATTGTCTTCAGGCCTTTGAAGACAAATTGATCACTGGATTTGGGGTTTGTGATCTTCGAAAGACGTGCAGAGTTTGCTTGAGGTACTTTGTAGCATGCAAACTAGATATTTACAAGCATAATTGTATATTACAAAATATCCGCATGACAGCTCGTAATAATTATGAGATAGCGAAATCGTAAGAAACTGTACTGTTTGACTTTAACACTTAAGAAAGAAAATGACAGTGAACTAATTTCTTTCCTTAGTCCATATTTATTTATAGACAATTGACTGATGTATGTTAGAAACCTCTAATATGCTTCCTGCATGTCGTTCAAAACCCCATGTTTTTTTTTTCCATCCATGGAAACAAAAGTTATTTTTGTACTAAAACCATGTTTAAGTTTAAGGTCAGGGTAATGGGTTTGACTTCATGGTTAGTTTTCGGTTTGCATTAGGGCTTAAACATTAGAAAAACCGTAAGTGCATTATTGGTTAATTTATTTTGTTCTATGGGAGTCAAAGTACGATTTCGCCATCTCGCAATATTATTACAAATGCTCACAGAGTTTTATTTCACGTAGTTTTCTGTATGTGAAATAATCAATACTTATTACATTTGATGGATAGAGATTCTGATCACAAGGTCCATAATAACTTAGCTTTATGTTTTTCTGTGTTTTCGGTACAATTGTTCTCTGAGATGGCCAAACCAGATTTTTAAAGATCGTGTTTATCCCATGTCAGTCTTTTATTGTGATATTGTGTATTTCAGAAAAAATTTCCAATAATAGGCAAGTTAAACAGCCTGATCTCACGTAAAATTCGTAAGTGTGTACCGATTTTTCTTTGGACGAAATCGGTATATGTTCTCCGATTTTGAAAAAAGGCTGAAGTGGTAAGTGTTTCAGAGCGTTTCAAAGTGTGACATCCATTTATATCCAGGAGAGTTCACCAGAAACCAGTTATTTTTTTTTTAGCTGAACAGGGTGTAAAACTGTGAAGAGGAATGTTTATTTTATTTACTCTACCCCCAACCCAAACCCAAATCTAGCTATAACCATTAGTAGAGACAGAATGCAATGTTAGAGATAAAAACACAACCTCCTAATCACGCTTGTGAATGTTTATGTAAATGTGATTACTTCCTCATTTGAATGGGGATTGAACTGTAGTCTCCCATGCAACTGACACAATGTGCTAACAGTCGTCCCATGAGGGATAGTAATTGTTGTTGAGCCGTTCCAAATGTATGTCGAATGGGAGATAGGGCATATTAGTGAGTCAGTATACTGTTGCTGATCCCAGGGTCCTGGAACTTTTGGAAACAGCAAACCGACTTCCCGTGTGATCATGTTGATGGTCATGGGGTCATGACATGTCATTTTTTATTATTTCAATATGTTCCTTGAGGTTGACTAGTAATTATAGTAAATTATTTTGCAGAAAAAGCAGTCATATTGTTGAATAAGTTGATCATTTTCTACCCTCATCCTGACCCTGTGTCAGAAACGCTTGGCTTTGTTGCTGCAGAAACGCCCACTGTTATGATTGGTTCTCTGCTTTTGATTGACCTGTCATCTCACTGCTCACTGCTGCTGGGTGGGGATGTGGAAGTGACAAGTTAAAGTAGGCATTGATGTGTTGTTGTGGAGGCAGTCAGATGCAAATCTCTAACACAGTGTGACATCACAATGTGGAGGAAGAACGAGTCGTTGTGACAGCTTGGTTTCAACAAATGCTTTTATTGCAGTGATGAGGAAGTTTTGAGTTCTGAAACTTACAGTATGTTTTTATAGTACAATGACCTCTTATATGTTTCAAGATCAAGGAAAATTGTAATTCTCATGTCATAGTCACTATAAAGCAAAACAAACTGTTTTTGATCTGAATTGTCAAACTATCTTTTCCTGTCTAAGCTGCAAATAAGATGCAAAGTGAACCGGACTTCATGCCAGTTGTCAAATGCCTGGCTCTACAAGACTAGACTGATTATGACACAGTAACTAGAATTTAGTATAAAATTATATAATAAACTTGGACAAATTGTGTTTCAAACACAACTTTGACCCCAACCTCAATTCCTGTTATCCCAGTCAAAACTGGTGTTAATAAATATTTTTGTTCTTGTTCAGCACTAAATAAGACTTAAAAAATCGCACTCAGAATTTTTCCCACATTGGAATTGCATGGAGATGTCTGTACCTCTGTGACTTTAGGGTTTACAATAGCATCTGAGCTGTTTAATGTAGTGCAGGGAATTATGTAGTGGAATAGAGTGTTGTTTGACTTATGACTGAAAGGCGAACCGAGCAGTTTAGCTTAGTGTGACTTGAGTGACCACATCTGGACAGTGTTTCTTCACATCTCGCTGACTTGGTGTTCACATTTGCACATATAGATGGTGACACCATGACAAATGCTGCTCAAAGGTTGTGATAGTTGCATGTGTTGCTGTAAAAGTGGAAACCTTCCCTGACTTGACCCAAAATTCCTTGAAAAGATGATTCCAAAATAATTCACCCCAAAATAAAAATATATTTACTTATTTATGAGTTCACTGAATAACCATATCTGACAAGCTCCAAAAAGGATAAAAAAAAAAACACCATTGAAGTTTCACAAAAATTGATCATACAACATCAAATCACGTTACAGTACCTACATATTTGGGAAATTATTGTTAGGTGCCTCATTGTATGAATTGCAAAAGATTCCTGGTGAATTGAACACAAGAGGCAATAAATCAAGAAATGACTTTTATTTCCTCTACACAAATGACGAATAGTGGCAAATGATCCATTCATAAATGCTTACTTTTCGACTTTTCCTCACACAATGCAATCTCATAACATCAGAACACTTTAACTAGGCAATTTGTTTTAATGTTTGCAATAACTAGCCAACTACACTGCACAGGAGCTCATCTGAATCGAATTCAAATAGGGTACGAAACCTGAAGAGCATGTGAGTGTGGGCTGCAGCAGGCTGGTGAGTGGACACGTGAGCCACAAGTGTTATTGAAGCACCACAAATTGACGTGGTTGATTCAGCAATTGTGTTTTTCAGCTTTTTTTGCAGGTTTAGGTGTAAGGTTTAGGATAGAGAGGTAGGTTTTGTGGATTTTGTTGACTTGATAAAGCATTAAACTTAAGGGTTCTCTTTTCATGATTGGCTAGGTGCAGCGCTAAGTGCACATATTACTAAATTATTGTGAGAGTGCTAATTCTAACTGCAATTTTCGTGCCAGCTCAAACTGCAAGCGGGCACGGTTGGGAGTGTTTGTGCTATGCGTTTATGCGTGCAAACTTTGGGCGGATTGTATATTAATGATATGGCGCAATTAGCTATTTTCTTGAGAAATAGGTCATTGCGCTAAGAGAACCACGAAACTCGCCACAAAGTCTAAAATCAGTTCCTGCATTTTCAGTTTGGGGATTCCATCAGCAGATCATATTAATAAGTTATCGATCACTTTTAATTCTAGCCATCATTTGTGTGTCAGTAGTTCAATATGATTTAATGTCATAATAATAAGTAGTCTGTCACTCACTCAACGTTGTGTCGATGGAGTGGCATTAGGGGTTGCTCCTGGGAGCCCCAGACATATCTGATCTTTGAGAAAATGCCAATGAAAAAGCTGGAATGCATAGACTCATTCAGACTTCTACTTCTGGAGCCGAGCGGTTGTATTCACTGAGCTGAATTAATCTGCCGTCCATTCATCTCTTTACTCTCACGAGCTATTGGTCTCTATGGCACATTACAGCGGTTCTCCCCCTCCCGCACTGGCATTGGGCAGAGAATAAACCCCTGGGTGCTTCAGCAGCAGAGAGATAAAAAAGACCATATTTTCTCTAAAAGAGAATACATTTCCTACTAAAAGAGTGGCACTTACGAAAGCGTCTTTTTCAAGATGCCTTTTAGTTTGTGTGTTATTCCTGGTTGCGATCACTATCTCTCCGCTTCTGATGGCACGATTACTGTCTCACATATTTGGGTGCTACCCACGCGGAGACATGTTCATGGCTGGTTCATGCCCTCAATGCGAGAGCATGACTATAGCTACGTTGCGGTCGCGGCTTTCCTTCATCAGAGGGAAAACCACCCCAGCGGCTCCCTGGCTCAGTCCTTCTATCTATGGGTATGAGGCTGTCGGTTATCACTGGGGCATTTGGCGACTTCAGTGGGAGCTTCTCCGTCGGGAAACCCCCCATGGACCTCCCATTCTCCAGCACGCTCGTATGCCCTGGTCGAGTTCTGGGATGAGACCGCGGGTCCGTCTCAGGGCGGGTTCGTTGTCTCGTTCGCAGGGGTGGAAAGAGTACTGAAAACTCATACTCAAGTAGAAGTACTGTTACTTCCCAAAACATTTAGTGTGAGTACAGTAAAAGTAGTTGTCCTAAAAACTACTCAAGTAAGAGTAAAAGAGTAGCTCATTTAAAAGTACTCATGAGTAGTGAGTACTAAGTTACAAAACCTATACCCCATTATAATGAACACTGTATGCCAACTTTTAAAATACTTCACTTATCTATGATAAACACTACATGAATCTGATTCCAAAAATAAAAGGGAGACATGATAACAGAAAAGAAAAGAAGTTCAATGGAAAGGAGGAGGCGAGAACCGGCTTGATAATATAAATAATAGTTTAATATATGTGGAGCGGAGGGGGGCGGGGCCGGGTAGAATGTCGGACGCGCGGTCCCCAATCGGCCTGATGAGGCTCGCGAGGGATAAAGGCGGCCGGTGACGACGGTTCGAGAGAAAGAGAATTACGGGCATGTCCGTCATGTGTGTGTTTATGTTTCTGCTTTTGTTTTGAGTTTAATTAAATTATTATTTATATTGACAAGCCGGTTCTCGCCTCCTCCTTGCCCATCATAACCCCCGTTACATTGGTGCTGAAACCTGGGAAGGAGGAGGGATGCCCTCTGCCGGGTGACGGAGTAGCCCGACCACCCGGATGCGGGGAACGGCCGCCGTCCGCGGGAGAGTGGGGACTGGATTCCCCGACCTCCTGGAGCGATGGAGCCGCAGCCAAGGGTGGAGGAGTGCCCTGCCATCCCCCAGAAATGCGGAGTGTTCGAGGACCACGTGATGGTACAGCAGAGAACCAGTGAGTGAGTTTCTTCTCTCTCTCCTCTCTCTCTCTATTGCGCCGTGTTGGCCTTTTCCCTCGCCTATTTTTTTTCCCCTCCAGTCTCCTCCCAGTTCGAGGAAGGCGGGGATGACCTGACGGGGCGCAAAGCACACCCCTCCCCAGGGAAAGGGGGTGTATGTCATGCCGGTGGCACCCCGGCCTGAGGTAACGCCGGGAGGATTGTGGTATGGAGGGGGGCGGGGCCGGGCTAGAATGTCGCACGCCCAGTCCCCAATCGGCCTGATGGGGCGCACGAGGGATAAAGGTGGCCGGTGACGACAGTTCGAGAGAGAGAGAATTACGGACTCCCCAGAGTCTGTCATTACTCAGGCTTACTCAGACCACCATGTATTCACTGGAATCACATTTGTACCCTAGATGGCACATATGCCTTCAGTGATATCTCCCTTTCCCAGGAGAGAAAGAGGTACCATCTGCTGGTAAGGTAACACCAATGTGATGGGGGGTATTTCAGTATTAGGCACAGCTTGGAAAAAATTTAGTTCAAAGTGCCAACTGTCTGGAAAGGTTTCTGAATCTTGTTATTTTAATTATGAGAAATAATGGTGACGCATACTTGTTGACAGAAACATGGAGTGGATTGTTTTGAAAGTGTATTTTTTAGGTGCTCTAATTGCACTGTAGAAATGTTTTGTTGGGTAGACTAAAAAATGTGCTGCATGCTGTATCATATCAATTGCTTTAATTCAATGAATGTAATTTAACACAAATTAAACTTTTTCTCCATTTTAATCACCTTTTTGCAGTTATTATTCCATGTTTTATCTCAAAGAATATAAGGTTATAAAACTGCATGTAATATAATTATAAATTAATTTAAAAATATATATATATTTGCTTTATATGTCACACTGCATGATGATTCCCTTAGAAAAATGTACCATTTTAATATCTGTTTCTACCGAAATACCAGTCACTACGGTAATTATTGGCCTACATCAGTAAAATCTTCATCATTATAATACATTTATATAGAATTTCCTTTAAATTATGTTAAATGTTTTCAGAAAATGTCTGATGTTTTAATTTTTTAGTTTAATTTTAGTGTAGTTACTAGAAAATGTGTGCAACGGTTTATTGTATAAGTGGGAATACCTTTCTGATACCAACATTTGTAACAACATAAATAAACAAACTTTTTTAACGATTCACATTCATTGACATGCATGATTAATGCATTTCAATTTCCTAACAAAGTTCCATCAAATTTGAATTGTGTAGGCCTAATTTAAAAATAAAACTTAAATTATTCAATTCAGCTGAATATAATTTTGTTATGAAATTGAAATGCGTAAATCTTAATATGATTTGTTTTGAGTGTTAAGCGAAAGCACAAGAAAATACATTTTTAAGAAACTTTTTTGGATTATTTAAAAATATGTAAATAAAGCCGGTGAGGGTGGCTTTTGCTGCACTCTTGGCCCCAGGGGAAGTATAGATAGAAATAAATAATAGACAATAGACAATAAGAAATAAAGGAGTGACTATCGTGATAAGGCAATATTTGCCGCCATACTTTTGAGATAGGAAGGTGTTTATGTGTGACATAATTAAATACTTCCTTTTAGTGTTGACAGAGAGAGAGAGAGAGAGAGAGAGAGAGAGAGAGAGAGAGAGAGAGAGAGAGAGTCAATAATATAACAAAGAGAAAGTGAGAGAGAAAGAGAGAGATAGAGTGAGAGTCAATAATAAAACACAGAGAGAGAGAGAGAGAGAGAGAGAGAGAGAGAGAGAGAGAGACTATAATAAAGAGAGAGAGTGTGTGTGAGAGAGAGAGTCAATAATATAACAAAGAGAGAGAGAGAGAGTGAGAGAGAGAGAGAGACTATAGATATAACAGAGAGAGAGAGAGAGAGAGAGAGAGAGAGAGAGAGAGAGTCAATAATATAACATAGAGAGAGAGAGAGCGAGAGAGAGAAAGAGCGAGAGAGATATTATTAAAACATTGCAGGCAGTGTGTAGGGCTGTAGACGTCTGTGGCTCGTCGCAGTCGTGGTAAATGTGTGTCTGAACTCCCTCAGAAGTGAGCAGGCGGATGATGCACACCGGCTGATCTTTATAAGGCGGTATGGAGGTATATCCTCCTGAAAGCGAAAATATGATGGAGGCTTGGCTTGACGACAATCTTGAGTTCGCACATTCATACTTTGTCCGAAAGGCTTCTCGGTAAGTTCAAAGACTACTATATTAGTTTGTTTGATCAATGTAAGGTCAATAAATCCACCGATGACTATATAAGGTAGACGGCGACAACGGCAACATCGTCGCGCGACGATATATCGTAATGATCAGCGCGCGATATACGTAACAGCCGTTTAGACCATTTTTGCCGGGTGCAAAGTAAACAAAGTCAATACTTACTAAATTTTTATGGGCACTCAGATCAGAGTCAAATGCAAATATTATCTGGAGCTTGAACTCTTTGAATGAGTGTTTGCATGATGTTTATTTGACAGATGTCTGTCATTGATATTAACAGCATTGAACAGTTCCACAGCAATTATAATGATTTCATTGACAAGCCATATCAACAAACAAAACAAGCAAATAGACCACAACTATGGTCCTTATGATTATAGAATGGGAAAAAATCATAAATTATATCTCTTTAATATCTCAATTGTTTCTCCTTGACAGCAATGCGATTAAATCTTGAGCAAATATAGACTTTGGCAAAATCTCTTACTTCACAGATGTTTCTCCTGAGAAAAATGTGGGATGGTCCATAGCTAGAGTCCATAGACAATGAGGTTTAAACATCCTCTTGTGCCACTAAACATTTCATTTAAAACAGTTCTCCTAGTCTTTGCCATTTTATGCTTGCAGTGTCTGTGTTAGTTCAGTGAAAGCCAGTATAGAGTTAGCCTATATCTGGAAATAATACTGCACATTTTATGACACTGGTTCTTATAGACTGAGGAATTCCAGATGAGCTGCTAAACTCAAGGGTCTATTCAACCTTTAATGTGAGTACAGAGAATTTAGCTTAAAACCTTTGTAGCAGTTTAAACTGTAGACATGGACACGATGCCATGTGCATTATGATCAAACTGAGAAAATGACTGAGATGAAATGTGCAAATTCTCTTCATTCAGCATACACAAGTTTCTCACTAAAGAGTCAAGCATTGGCTGACTTCTGTTTTTTTGTCAACTTTGTCCAGATTGTTTGGGCATAATTCGATAACCATGGCGAAAATCAAAAATCCACCCGATCAGTTATGCAAGGCTTGGTCTGAACATCATTTTAGACAAATTTAGTGCATTTATCTCACCAAGATTGAGTTCTCTATGATTCACAGTCTGTTGATGTCCAAACACAGTTAGGACAGAAACATTATAATTAGAAAATCAGTACAAATACATTGTTTATCAGGCCGTCTACGAGTCATTTAGTACCAGGTTCTCCACAAACTTTCAGTGCGTGATGGGTGAGGGGCGGCACTCATTCGACCGCGCCCTAAGCCCGTCTCGAACGGCTCTCCTCGCAGGCCGGCTATCCCGGGCCAATCGGAGTCCCGCGGCGCTGCGGTATCATTACGTTTAGGGGGGATTCTGACTTAGAGGCGTTCAGTCATAATCCCACAGATGGTAGCTTCGCACCAGTGGCTCCTCAGCCAAGCACCAGCACCAAATGTGTGAACCTGCGGTTACTCTCGTACTGAACAGGATTACTATTGCAACAACACATCATCAGTAGGGTAAAACTAACCTGTCTCACATACAATGTTTAGTGTTTGGACCCCTAATGATGCATTCCACAGCTTTAAAGATGTACATTTCTGAAATCCAAAAAAGTACTTATAGGTATTGCACAAACTGAAGAGCCACAGGTGCGCTTTTTCTTAATAACTGGCAGCACCTAGTTGTTTGACTAGACAATCTACATTTTGACTAATGTTTTTATGTAAATAAATAAAGGTACATGTCTAGTTTCATCATTATTTGTACTTAAGGCCTTTAATTTAATGAAAACAATCTTTGTATTGTGATTTGTTTTATTCATTTTATTTTCTTTACCATTGAAATTGTGTAAAATTAAACAATTTATCAGATGTAGCCACATTGAGAGCCCCATATCTCTGGGATTATCTAAAAGGATATTAAGATATTTTTTTAATATGTATGTAGGTATATCTAATTCTGTGATTAGGCTCTCCAACTTTGGACTCATAGAATGCAACAAGGGACGCTAATGTCAACTAAATTTTGTAACAAACCTACCGATCTCTGTGTAAAAATAAAATATTGAAGCTGCCACCTTTTTACAGGTTATTTTTTAACCAGTAGTTTTGCTCCTCTTTGTCTAGGAGACCTCCTAATGTCAAATTTCACGATTCTGTGGGCCATCTGCCATAAACTTCCACCAAAACAATAAGGCCTCATGCTTGGCCCTTTAATAAGTGACCAAAGACAACTTAAAACACTTTCTTTATGTTTTTGATAAATTAAGTAATTTCCTTTTATTGATTAAATAATGTCTTAATCTGCGGCAAGACAAATCCCTTGCATATTTTATACTTGGCAAATAATCAATGAAAATGGAAAATTGAATTAACAAATGGAAATGAAATGTGTGCGTCAAGAGCCTCCTGGACTAATTCCTGGTATTGTGGTTACATTCCTTAGGGAAATGGTCAATGCATGGTTTGCGGAGCGTGTCCACTCTATCCAGCCATCTAGAGAAGGATCGAAAGGCCCAGCAGAACCTTTAACAGCCCTCCATACTCTGAATGCAACTGATGCACCATCTTCCAGTCCAGCACCATCCACCCCTACACGAAAGATCTCTGCATCTGAGTTTGATAGGCCTCTTCGGCCTATTGTCGTGAAGGACGCAGAGGGTGCGCTCACCTTCCTAAGTGATACAGAAAGGGTACAGATGCCGCTTCCTACCTCCCAGCGGCCAGGTGCAGGCAATGGGACAGATGAGGGGGGAGTTTGCATGAAAACTGGTGGAAATCGGGAAAACGAAGACCGTTGTGCTCGTCTGTTGGAGCTGGTACGTGATGTTTCGAGTCATTTGGACCTTACTGCCCTCTGCCACAAGATCTTCTTGCATACTCACGAGTTGATAGCAGCAGATCGCTACTCGTTCTTCCTGGTTTGTGAGGACAGCTCGAACAGGAAGTTCCTTGTTAGTCGGCTTTTTGATGTCGCAGAGGGATCCACTCTTGAGGAGGCCTCCAACCGTGGTATTCGTCTTGAATGGAACAAAGGCATTGTGGGATATGTGGCTGCCACCGGACAGCCTCTGAACATCAAGAATGCTTATGAGGTGAGGCTTTGTGTTAAATCACCTGCTGTCTGCCATTTCGTTCAGTGTTGTATAGTTGAGGCATCTCCACTTGTGTAATTAAGTTCACTTAACTTGGTGTTTATATAGAATGAACTTAAAGGGATATTTCACCAAAAATGAAAATTCTCTCATCATTTACTCACCCATATGCCATCCCAGATGTGTATGACAGATGTGTTTGACCTTTAATTACTTAAGTTAAGGCAATTAGTTGCAAGTACACTTAACCCAAATTTGCTAATTAAATATTGTTGTTTCTATTTAATAATTTGAGTTGAATATACTCAACTTTAGATCAATATCACAGCTCAAAAAAGAAGATAAAAACAGATTCTAGGTCAAACATGAAATAAAATAAATGTTCTCTCAAATGCATATATACCTGTACTTCAGTTGCAAATGTACAAGGACATCTGGAATATAATGAACAGGGTCCGACTTGACCAAAGGGGACAAAGATCACCCTAATGGTGTCATCACTCCAAACAACTATCTGCAACAAAACAACATGAGCACTACTACAAAAGAGCTAAAACCTCTTTGAATTCTTAATAACAACCATTAATGGGCAATGGTAGCTCAGTGAGTATTGACGCTGACTACCACTCCTTGAGTCGTGAGTTCAAATCCAGGGCGTGCTGAGTGACTCCAGCCAGGTCTCCTAAGCAACCATATTGGCCTGGTTGCTAGGGAGGGTAGAGCCACATGGGGTAACCTCCTTGTGGACACTATAATGTGGTTCTCGCTCTCGGTGGGACGCGTGGTGACTGAGTTGTGCGGGGATGCCTTGTGATAAGATGCGTGGATTGACGGTCTCAGACACGGAGGCAACTGAGATTTGTCCTTCGCCACCCAGATTGAGGCGAGTCACTACGCCACCACAAGGACTTAGAGCGCATTGGGAATTGGGCATTAAAGACCTCCATAATTTTCCTTTGACCAAGGAAACATAATTAAATAATTCAAGCGCAAGGGATTAGGTATTCGCCTTAGCCTCAATTTTGTACTCAGCAATTTTAGTTATTAACACCTAAAATATTAAGTCTATAGATTTTTAAAACTAATAAGTTCAATGGACTTAGATATTTGAGTTATGCGCCTAAAACTTGAAATTTGAAGGAATGTTTAATTAAGACAACTTTATTTTTTCAGTAAAGACAATAATAAGGTTTACAGTGAAGGAAACAATCTATCCCGATGTCATGAAAAGTCATACATATTTTACGAGTCGGCTAAATCGTATGATGTCGTACGATGTTGTTCCTATGAATTCGTATGATCTGGTCACGTGCAAATGCCCAGATGTTTGATGCGGAAGTAAGCACGAGCTCCGTGTGCGAGGCTTTGAGGACATGCGTGTGATGGTGGTGTAGTGGACTAAAGCACATAACTGGTAATCAGAAGGTTGCTGGTTCGATCCCTACAGTCACCACCATTGTGTCCTTGAGTAAGACACTTAACTCCAGGTTGCTCTGGGGGGATTGTCCCTGTAATAAGTGCACTGTAAGTCACTTTGGGTAAAAGTGTCTGCCAAATGCATAAATGTACATGTATTCATATTATGGCCTTACCCAAACCTCTCATCTAAACCTAACCGATCAGTAAAGTGTGTAAACATGAGAGGAAGCTGTTGTGTGTGACAGTGGTAAGAAACAGTAGCATGCTAGATGGAAACGATTTCGTGGGACGTGATTGGCTGTGGTGAATGTCATATGAATTCATACGAGAGAAGTCATAACGTATGAATTAGCCAAATGTAAAGAAGTCAGAGGAGTCCTTAGGATTTCGCCGTGAGAATGTGTTGATCAATCCCTTTCTAGTTTCCATGACTCATATCATCACTGGGTTTATTGGCATTACGAGTTCATGACATTAAAGATTGCACATAACTTTAAGCAGACACGGTCTGCAAGTGATTTTATTGCACAGGTCCCATATTAAATGGTAAGTTGACCGACAAATGAAATACAGCCATCATTTATTCATCCTCATGTAGTTCCAAATCCATTTGGCTTTCTTTTTTACGTTGAACACAGAAAATGTCAGGCAGCTTCTGTCACCATGCATTTGCATTGTATGTAGAGTACATAAAATGCAATGAAAGTAAATGGTGACTGAGACTAACAGGCCTTATATCGCCTAAAGAAACTCATATAGGTTTGGAACAACATAATAGTGAGTAAATGAAGACAACAATTTAATTCATCAATGTCATTGATCTTGTAATGCCACTTTGATTGGATGGATGTGAGTTCAGATTCATTAGCTTTCCTCAGTAATTAGACTTCAGACTACTAATGAGTCCTTTTGCACATGAATGCAGGTTCTTTTATCTGTAGGGAAACACTTCTGTTTGAGGGTCTGAAATAAAACCCACTGCTTCGTAATATTCTCAAGGCTATAATAAAGTGTAAGAATGGACATGTAGGGAGTCTGTAAAGTGTGTGTCTTTGATTTGATTAAATATTATGCAATTCAGTTGCTAATCAACAGTTTGTAAAACAATAGGAGCTATTTTTAGCTCTTTGTAATTTATATTAATTGCATTTTCCCCGGTAAGACTACAGGGAGAGGAAAAATGAAAGAAGAAAATTGAGAAAGAAAGATTAAAGCGAAGACCTTGGTTAGCTTTAAGGAAAGTGACCCAGTTTAGCCCACCCAAATCTAAGTTTGACATGTTTTCTTCCAATAAAGTGAGTATTAAAGGGTTAGTTCACCCAAAAATAAAAATTAGCCCATAATTTACTCAACCTCAAGCCATCCTAGTTGTGCATATGACTTTCTTCTTTCAGCCAAACTCAATCGGAGTTATATAAAAAAATATCCAGCTCTTCCAAGCTTTATAATGGGAGTGAATGGTACCTTAGATTTTAAAGCCCAAAAAAGCGCATCCATCCATCATAAAAGTAATCCATACGGCTCCAGGGGGTTAATAAAGGCCTTCTGAAGCATAGCAATGCGTTTTTACAAGAAAAATATCCATATTTATAACTTTATATACTATAATCACTGGCTTCCTCTGTCCTCTGCGCTTCCGCATTCGTCACTTCTCACCGGAGCTTACGCAACGCCTACGTCATACGCTGGATCTAGACTCTCTCATGAACGTAAATGACTGGAACAATAATGGAAATGTGTTGACGAAAAGGTGTTGGATCCCTGAATAGAGTTTGCATATAGAGTTTTCAAATGCGAATAGAATCGCATTTGAAAGGCTATTTCTATTTTTAAAATGTATTGCTTTAAAATTGCAAATTGCACATTGTTTTAAATAGCAAAGTGCTGCCAAATCAGCATTAATCATTTACATTTACGCATTTGGCAGACGCTTTTATCCAAAGCGACTTACAGTGCACTTATTACAGGGACAATCCCCCCCGGAGCAACCTGGAGTTAAGTGCCTTGCTCAAGGACACAATGGTGCTGGCTGTGGGGATCAAACCAGTGACCTTCAGATTCACAGTCATGTGCTTATCAAAATCAAATGACTATTGTATAGTCACAAATGTAGATAAATGAGCATGCAGAGTGTGATTTGATGTTGCCACTTTTTTCACCTTTTCTTCATCAGGATCCACGCTTTAATGCAGAGGTGGACCAGATTACAGGATATAAGACGCAGAGCATCTTGTGTTTGCCCATTAAAAACCACAGAGATGAAGTGAGAAGAAAAACTGTTATGCAATGTTTGATATTAAACCATGAAGCTGAGATGCATGTATAATTTGCTTTTGTCTGATGTAATGCCTTAAGGTTGTCGGTGTAGCACAAGCAATCAATAAGAGGTGTGGAGAGAATACAACCTTTACAGAACAGGATGAGAAGGTGGAAAATATACTTTCACTCATTTGTATTGTACAGTTGCTGCCATGTACTATAATAATGCCTTTATTTTTCATCTCAACAGGACTTTTCATCATATCTGGCTTTCTCTGGCATAGTGCTACACAATGCACAGCTCTATGAGACATCACAACTAGAAAACAGGCGAAACCAGGTATGCCGGCAACAATGTATGCATTCTTGAAAAATGCCCACTTTTTCAAGAACTATTTTTAAAGATACCTGGTAGTAGGCGGTATACCGCATGAACTGCGCAGCATTTACCGTATGAAGCTAGTATACATTGCAAACATAGGCAGTATCCTGGCTGTCAGTCCTGATGATTTTCTGGCTTGTGTTTCAGGTGTTGTTGGATCTAGCCAGCCTGATTTTCGAGGAGCAACAGTCTCTGGAGGTTCTCCTGAGGAAAACTGTAGCCACCATTTTATCTTTCATGCAAGCCCAGGGATGCACCATCTTCATTTCGGACAGAGAAACAGCCGTAAGACCAAAATATTATATTAAAAAGTATCAACTCTAAAAGAACTGATGTGGACAAACAGTCATAGTTGCTGTTGGAAACGTCAAGCTTGTTTTTCATTTCTTTAGAAATGAGCTTTTTAGTGTTGGTGAAATATTGGTTTTCCTGAATGCTTATAGGATGCTTTGAAAATGCAGGCGGGCCTACAAACAAGCACCAGCACACCCTTTCTGTGATCTGTATTTCAGAAGTTAGAGACTTGTTTTTGAGGTGCTACATCACAATTACACGTTCTACAAGAGAATTAACTGTTATAGTGACATCATCTCATTCGAATTTGAATACTGAACATTCTAAAGTAAGTTTAATGGATATTTTTAATCTGAACTTGTAATAAAAGGTACCGTATTTTTAAAAAAAAATGAAGGTACCCAAAACAAATCTTTGTTCAGAATTATTCTTGATCGACAGTCGTTAATGAATGGAATACACAAACGTATCGTTAAACTCTCCGACTGCTGTTTCTTTAAATGTGCACAAAGTGCGGTACAGCTATGTTGTTTTTCCATGAAACATCAACAGAATATGAAAAATGGTTACATAATATTACTTAAAGCAGATGCAATTAAAATAACCCCAAAAATAATGCAAAAAGGTACATAGCTCTTGAAGGTAATCTTAATGGAGCAACTTGCTGAGGGGCAGAATGTGTTTAACAAGAGTCACTGAGTGCATTTATATGCACACCACTATGCTGATAACTACCAAAAATCAGCTTATTTAAAAAAATCTGACAATGCAAGAAAACCACGTTTGCATGAAACTTGAAATCATTGAGACCTTCTCTGCTTTTGATGTCAGAATAGGCATGCACACAACACTTTGCACATTGGATGAGCAGGTAGGAACAGCAGTAAATGCAGTAAATGCAATGCGAAATTGGTGCAATGGGCAAAAATCAACGGCTAAAACCATTTATGACCCTGATAAAGAAATGCTGTTTAAGGCATTTACATGACTTAACATGTTGATGCCTTATCGGTGTAAGAAAGTGCACATAAATGTGGCCACTGATAGTAAGAAGAAAGTCTGAAATCTGAGAAAGTAAGTACCATAACACGTGTTAAAGTAGCCGGACCATCTTTTCGTAGTATGCAACCATGTACTGGCTAAATAAAGGTATTTTGTTCATTTGTACAAAATAAATAAATAAAATGAATCAACAAATCCTCTGTAGTGTACCTTTTTTTTTTTTTTTTTAGGAAAACGTAATGCATTTAAAACAAGGAAAGAATACAAACAAAGAAGCATTTTGAAAGATATAAATTACGGAAAAATGTAGCGAAGAAAATAAGGAGGAATTGCAAAAAAGGGCCACAAGCCCAACATTACGTTTTACAGCAATATGCACTCCTGTTGATATCAAAGGACATGTATTACATGAAAAGCCTGCCTGCTCAAAGAAGGGACAGTTTGAGTAGGTGTCACAGTACAAAACCTGGATAAAAGCATAAATAGCTTCTCTGCGAGTCATTTATCTCTTTGATTCATTAATGTTCTGCTTTCTTTCCAGATGAAAACGACACAAACGCCTATTCAGACTGATTTGTTGTTTCATTATATTATGTTGTGTTGGCATTGTTCTTGTGAATTTGATTGTTCTTGTGACTGTGACTTGAGACCAGGGCTGGACTGGTAATCCGGCATACCGGGCATTTTCCCGGTGGGCCGATCAGTGGTGGACTGGCCATCGGAAGAACTAAGCAGGCTGGTGGGTAGGCCGCGAAACGGGCCGAAAGGGCTGCAATAAGCTAAAATGAGCCGCCGAGTTATGCAGAACAGACCACAAAACGGCGCCGCGATATGCAGAAAAGGACAGCGAACAATCCCGGGCCGATTTCTCTTCCCAGTCCAGCCCTGGTCATAGCAAAGCAACCCAATACAGAAGAGTCTGAAAATCTGTGCCGAGTGTGGTGGATGTAGCCAAGGCTAGACTGGGAAGAGAAATTGGCCCAGGATTTTACACAGCAACTGGCCCAAAAGTTGTTGAGCGGGGTTGTTGTCCTTTTCTGCATATTGCGGCGATTCATTTTAGCTTATAACGGCCCATTTCGCAGCCGACCTGCCGGCCCGCTCGGTTCTCCTTTTGGGCCAGTTGCTCTGTAAAATCCCAGTCCGATTTTTCTTCACAGTCCAGCCCTGCTTTAGACCCTATAAAAGTTTTGACGAGCACAGTTTTCATGTATTACCTATTTAAACAGAAAGTTTGGCTCAAATATATCAAAGGGTTCATCCTTCAAAAAAAGAAATAAAGAAGAATAGCCAATAGGGACATTTTCGAGAGTGTTTGATTGGACTAAATCTGTGTAGTGTGGGATCAGTCAGGATCTGAGCAGTTTAAATGCTAAAATTCATTTGATAAAGCTTCAGGAGAACACAAGCATATACGGAAATGGCTTCACAGGTTCTTTAAAACACTCTTCCCAGTGTCTTAATATTTCAGAAAAGCAGCTGTTGCAAGAGGAAGATATGTTTGCAGACAAATCCGTATAAGGTGCCAGCAAAGTGGTCTGGAATGTGGAAATGAACTCCCAATATATTATATTTCCCCTTCTGTTTATTGTGGAGAAACATTCTGAACTCTTATTTGATGGCTTTATAAATTGTGTTCACACTGAGCTGTGCTTGTGCTCCAAAACTGTTTAATTGTCGTGAGCGGGAATTTCTAACCCTTCCAGAAATGCACAAACATGAGCACATTAAACCATGTGACTGCAGGAGATTCAGTGTTGAGTTTACACAAGCAGTCAGACACTTAAATACTGCTGTACCTCTCTGTTAAACCTTTTTAAAGTATACCTCTGTAGGACGTTTATTGTAAAGCTGGTAATTGCTGTTCTTGTGTTACAGAACACATTCTCCAGTGTGTTTAACATGGAATACGAGGACCTTGATGGATCTGTGGACTTCCCAAATAGGTGAGCTTATCTACAGTAACTATATCTACAGGAACTATAATATAAAGATGTAGAACATTATATATCAGTACTGTATATAAGATGAACTGAGCATGTAAGGTAAAGCAGGCCCTTTTGAAACACACACGGATGTAATGCAAACACACATTGGCCACCTGTCAGTCAAACAGAGCGCCTCCATGTTTAAGACCACCATGCTAAAGCAAAATCTGCCTCCTGAAGACCAGTAAAACCCAGTTGAGAACCACTGTTCTCTATAAAATGGTTTCTATTTACAAAAACCTTATTCTAGGTTGTTTATTGCACAGACACATTGCCATGTCACACATGAGAGGAGATCCATTATAATGATATATAGTGACGTTATAAGCAGGTCTGCTGAAAGATTTTTGCTTTACAGGGAATGTGATGTTAACAAGATTAACTACATGTACGCTCAGTTTGTAAAGAACACTATGGAGCCACTGAACATCGCAGATGTCACCAAGGACCAGCGATTTCCATGGACAGTGAGTACACATGGAAACATCGGGTCATCCCACTCTGGGATTCAGATTTTTCTTTTTCATTCAGACACTTACCACCACCCCTGTGTTTCATCTATGAACTGCCCCCTTTTCCAAGCCTTATTAAGTTTAAACGCATTATGTGGCTTGAGAAGAGCTTTTACAAAATCTCCAAATCAAGACTAGAATTTCCAATTGCAACTTTTTCAGGAGCTTTCAAGCTACATCCAAGGCTGGACTGGTAATCTGGCATACCGGGCATTTTCCCGGTGAGCCGACGAACTTTGGGGTCATTCAGGGGCGGACTGGCCATGGGGAGAACCGAGAGGGCCGGCGGGTCAGCTGCGAAATGGGACGTTATAAGCTATAATGAGCCACTGCAATATGCAGAAAAGGACAACAACCCCGCTCAACAACTTTTGGGCCAGTTGCTGTGTAAAATCCCGGGACGATTTCTCTTCCCAGTCCAGCCTTGGCTACGTCCACCACACTCGACTCTTCTGTATCGTGTTGCTTTGCTATGACCAGGGCTGGACTGGGAAGAGAAATCGGCTCAAGATTGCTCGCTGTCTTTTTCTGCATAACGCGGCGGCTCATTGTTGATTATCGCGGCACATTCGGCTCGTTCCGCGGCCGAACCACCGGCCCGCTCTGTTCTCCCGATGGACATTACACCCCTGATCGGCCCAAAAGTGCGTCGGCCCACCGGGAAAATGCCTGGTATGCCAGTTTACCAGTCCAGCCCTAAATTATCATAATTACGTTTTTCATAAAGCAGACGATTGAACCTCGAATAAATCCCATAGATTTACACTGACGGAAAGATCAAACGGGACAAACTCGAGCTGTAAAAAAATTCAAATGCAAACAAACACTCACAAGGCCTTTAAACTACACAAAGTTTCTTCCTTCTTTCCCAACTGTGTCATAACCTTCAGACAACGTTGTTTCAAGCCAACATTAACAACATCTAGTTTTAATTGTATTCTGTAAATCTTTGTTGTCATTTTTGCTCATCTTATCTCTGTTTTACAGAGTGAAAATCTGCAGGCCGCAAACGGTCAAGTTAAAAGTCTTCTATGTTTGCCAATTAGAAATGGGAAAAAGGACAAAGTAATAGGTATGTTTATTTTCCTATTCTATTTTACACATACTGTTCAAAACAATATCTAGAGCTGGATATGATACAAAATCAGCTATCAATTTACATTATTCCTAAAATCTTTTTTTGAGGAGAGGTGTGTTATTACCAGGGGTTAAATTGGAATTTTGGAGGTGGAGGAACCTTAAAATCGAGCTACTCTTTAGACTTGAGAGAATCAGACAGCTGGACACATCAATACAAGCTCCATCATAAAAGTCTGAATTGATTAGAATAATTAACGCTGCCATTTTCATTTTATTTGGGGGTTTGTAGGGTTTATATATTCGGTTCTATGCTAAACTGTCCACTCATGCAATAAATGATACAGCGTATCAGGCGGCCTGTCTGATTTTCTTGAATCTTTTATCCTTTATCTGCCCCAACACAATAATGGAGGTTAACTGTGCACCTAAGGATAGCTGATAAACCACTCAATGAAAGATTCTGTCATCATTTACTCACCCTCATGTTGTTCCCAACCTTGAAAATGAAAATGTGATATGAAATGCAATGAAATGATGCAATGAAAGTGAGTGGTGACTGAGAGTAACATTCAACCTAACATCTTCTTTTGTGATAACAGTAAGTCAAATTGATTTTAAACAACTCGAGGGTGAGTAAATGATGACAGAATTTGTCTTTTTTGGGGGGTGAACTATTGTTTTAAGTATGTTGTTTGCCTGTGAATACAGGAGTCTGCCAGCTGGTCAATAAGATGGATGAAGCTTCAGGGGAAGTGAAAGCCTTTAATCGGAATGACGAACAGTTCCTGGAGGCCTTTGCAGTCTTTTGTGGGCTGGGCATCCAGAACACACAGATGTACGAGACAGTGGAACGAGCAATGGCTAAGCAAGAGGTCACACTTGAGGTGAGCGTGATTTAACCTTTGTGCAAAGTCAGTTTGGGGTCATACAGTATAATTACAGTCTCCTTGATAAGGTTTCTTGTGCCAAAAACAGTCGTTACAAAGATTTTCATGACCAATTAAAAAATTTAAGAAGCCATTTTTTTGCTACTGTACCTTTTAAATGTTCAAAACAAAAACTCCTTTTATTATGATTGGCTAATTTCATTGTGTAAGAAATAAGTTACAGCACTTGTTTGGTCCAATATAGTTTGTGCTGCCCCATCTTTCAATAACAGCCTCTTTGCAAAGTTTGCATTAAATTGTGACAGATTGACAAAAAAATCTGTGCTGAAATGTGCCACTCTCAGTCTGTCCAGATAAGACTGAAATGATCAGTGACATTGATATAAACACTAGCATTGGGATTCCTCAGAAGGAAATGCAGAGTTGCAGGTGCTACACACAGCCAGGAACAGCACAACGTTTACCGAACTAACCTTACATCTTACTCTTATCGTTACTGATGCTGTAGCCTACTAGCGCACTTTCGACACGTTAAAGAGATGGTTTGGGTGATTACAGAAGGGATGCTGTAGCCTACTAGCGCACTTTCGACACGTTAAAGAGATGATTTGGGAGATTACAGAAGGGATGCTGTAGCCTACTAGCGCACTTTCGACATGTTAAAGAGATGATTTGGGTGATTAGTGATGCTGTAGACTACTAGCCCACTTTCGACATGTTAAAGAGATGATTTGGGAGATTAGTGATGCTGTAGACTACTAGCGCACTTTCGACGTGTTAAAGAGATGATTTGGGTGATTACAGAAGTGATGCTGTAGACTACTAGCGCACTTTCGACATGTTAAAGAGATGATTTGGGAGATTACAGAAGTGATGCTGTAACCTACTAGCGCACTTTCGACGTGTTAAAGAGATGATTTGGGTGATTAGTGATGCTGTAGCCTACTAGCGCACTTTCGACTCGTTAAAGAGATGATTTGGGAGATTACAGAAGTGATGCTGTAGCCTACTAGCGCACTTTCGACTCTTTAAAGAGATGATTTGGGTGATTAGTGATGCTGTAGACTACTAGCGCACTTTCGACATGTTAAAGAGATGATTTGGGAGATTACAGAAGTGATGCTGTAGCCTACTAGCCCACTTTCGACATGTTAAAGAGATGATTTGGGTGATTACAGAAGTGATGCTGTAGCCTACTAGCGCACTTTCGACGTGTTAAAGAGATGATTTGGGTGATTAGTGATGCTGTAGCCTACTAGCCCACTTTCGACATGTTAAAGAGATGATTTGGGTGATTAGTGATGCTGTAGACTACTAGCCCACTTTCGACATGTTAAAGAGATGATTTGGGAGATTAGTGATGCTGTAGACTACTAGCGCACTTTCGACGTGTTAAAGAGATGATTTGGGTGATTACAGAAGTGATGCTGTAGACTACTAGCGCACTTTCGACATGTTAAAGAGATGATTTGGGAGATTACAGAAGTGATGCTGTAACCTACTAGCGCACTTTCGACGTGTTAAAGAGATGATTTGGGTGATTAGTGATGCTGTAGCCTACTAGCGCACTTTCGACTCGTTAAAGAGATGATTTGGGAGATTACAGAAGTGATGCTGTAGCCTACTAGCCCACTTTCGACTCTGTTAAAGAGATGATTTGGGTGATTAAGTGATGCTGTAGACTACTAGCGCACTTTCGACATGTTAAAGAGATGATTTGGGAGATTACAGAAGTGATGCTGTAGCCTACTAGCCCACTTTCGACATGTTAAAGAGATGATTTGGGTGATTAGTGATGCTGTAGCCTACTAGCGCACTTTCGACGTGTTAAAGAGATGATTTGGGTGATTAGTGATGCTGTAGCCTACTAGCGCACTTTCGACGTGTTAAAGAGATGATTTGGGTGATTAGTGATGCTGTAGCCTACTAGCGCACTTTCGACATGTTAAAGAGATGATTTGGGTGATTACAGAAGTGATGCTGTAGCCTACTAGCGCACTTTCGACATGTTAAAGAGATGATTTGGGTGATTACAGAAGTGATGCTGTAGCCTACTAGCCCACTTTCGACATGTTAAAGAGATGATTTGGGTGATTACAGAAGTGATGCTGTAGCCTACTAGCGCACTTTCGACATGTTAAAGAGATGATTTGGGTGATTACAGAAGTGATGCTGTAGCCTACTAGCCCACTTCGACATGTTAAAGAGATGATTTGGGTGATTAGTGATGCTGTAGCCTACTAGCGCACTTTGACATGTTAAAGAGATGATTTGGGTGATTACAGAAGTGATGCTGTAGCCTACTAGCCCACTTTCGACATGTTAAAGAGATGATTTGGGTGATTAGTGATGCTGTAGCCTACTAGCCACTTTCGACATGTTAAAGAGATGATTTGGGTGATTACAGAAGTGATGCTGTAGCCTACTAGCGCACTTTCGACATGTTAAAGAGATGATTTGGGTGATTACAGAAGTGATGCTGTAGCCTACTAGCCCACTTTCGACATGTTAAAGAGATGATTTGGGTGATTACAGAAGTGATGCTGTAGCCTACTAGCCCACTTTCGACATGTTAAAGAGATGATTTGGGTGATTACAGAAGTGATGCTGTAGCCTACTAGCCCACTTTCGACATGTTAAAGAGATGATTTGGGTGATTACAGAAGTGATGCTGTAGCCTACTAGCCCACTTTCGACATGTTAAAGAGATGATTTGGGTGATTACAGAAGTGATGCTGTAGCCTACTAGCCCACTTTCGACATGTTAAAGAGATGATTTGGGTGATTACAGAAGTGATGCTGTAGCCTACTAGCCCACTTTCGACATGTTAAAGAGATGATTTGGGTGATTACAGAAGTGATGCTGTAGCCTACTAGCCCACTTTCGACATGTTAAAGAGATGATTTGGGTGATTAGTGATGCTGTAGCCTACTAGCCCACTTTCGACATGTTAAAGAGATGATTTGGGTGATTAGTGATGCTGTAGCCTACTAGCCCACTTTCGACATGTTAAAGAGATGATTTGGGTGATTACAGAAGTGATGCTGTAGCCTACTAGCCCACTTTCGACGTGTTAAAGAGATGATTTGGGTGATTACAGAAGTGATGCTGTAGCCTACTAGCCCACTTTCGACACGTTAAAGAGATGATTTGGGAGATTACAGAAGTGATGCTGTAGCCTACTAGCCCACTTTCGACATGTTAAAGAGATGATTTGGGTGATTACAGAAGTGATGCTGTAGCCTACTAGCCCACTTTCGACATGTTAAAGAGATGATTTGGGTGATTAGTGATGCTGTAGCCTACTAGCGCACTTTCGACATGTTAAAGAGATGATTTGGGTGATTACAGAAGTGATGCTGTAGCCTACTAGCCCACTTTCGACATGTTAAAGAGATGATTTGGGTGATTAGTGATGCTGTAGCCTACTAGCCCACTTTCGACATGTTAAAGAGATGATTTGGGTGATTACAGAAGTGATGCTGTAGCCTACTAGCGCACTTTCGACATGTTAAAGAGATGATTTGGGTGATTACAGAAGTGATGCTGTAGCCTACTAGCGCACTTTCGACATGTTAAAGAGATGATTTGGGTGATTACAGAAGTGATGCTGTAGCCTACTAGCCCACTTTCGACTCTTTAAAGAGATGATTTGGGTGATTAGTGATGCTGTAGACTACTAGCGCACTTTCGACATGTTAAAGAGATGATTTGGGAGATTACAGAAGTGATGCTGTAGACTACTAGCACACTTTCGACATGTTAAAGAGATGATTTGGGAGATTACAGAAGTGATGCTGTAGACTACTAGCCCACTTTCGACGTGTTAAAGAGATGATTTGGGTGATTAGTGACGCTGTAGCCTACTAGCACTTCGACAGAGATGATTTGGGTGATTAGTGATGCTGTAGCCTACTAGCGCACTTTCGACGTGTTAAAGAGATGATTTGGGTGATTACAGAAGTGATGCTGTAGCCTACTAGCCCACTTTCGACATGTTAAAGAGATGATTTGGGTGATTACAGAAGTGATGCTGTAGCCTACTAGCGCACTTTCGACATGTTAAAGAGATGATTTGGGTGATTACAGAAGTGATGCTGTAGCCTACTAGCGCACTTTCGACATGTTAAAGAGATGATTTGGGTGATTAGTGATGCTGTAGCCTACTAGCGCACTTTCGACATGTTAAAGAGATGATTTGGGTGATTACAGAAGTGATGCTGTAGCCTACTAGCGCACTTTCGACACGTTAAAGAGATGATTTGGGAGATTACAGAAGTGATGCTGTAGCCTACTAGCCCACTTTCGACGTGTTAAAGAGATGATTTGGGTGATTAGTGATGCTGTAGCCTACTAGCGCACTTTCGACATGTTAAAGAGATGATTTGGGTGATTACAGAAGTGATGCTGTAGCCTACTAGCGCACTTTTGACACGTTAAAGAGATGATTTGGGTGATTACAGAAGTGATGCTGTAGCCTACTAGCGCACTTTCGATGTTTTAAAGAGATGATTTGGGTGATTACAGAAGTGATGCTGTAGCCTACTAGCCCACTTTCGATGTGTTAAAGAGGTGATTTGGGTGATTAGTGATGCTGTAGCCTACTAGCGCACTTTCGACATGTTAAAGAGATGATTTGGATGATTACAGAAGGGATGCTGTAGCCTACTAGCCCACTTTCGACATGTTAAAGAGATGATTTGGGAGATTACAGAAGTGATGCTGTAGCCTACTAGCCCACTTTCGATGTTTTAAAGAGATGATTTGGGTGATTACAGAAGTGATGCTGTAGCCTACTAGCCCACTTTCGACATGTTAAAGAGATGATTTGGGTGATTAGTGATGCTGTAGCCTACTAGCCCACTTTCGACATGTTAAAGAGATGATTTGGGTGATTAGTGATGCTGTAGCCTACTAGCCCACTTTCGACATGTTAAAGAGATGATTTGGGTGATTACAGAAGTGATGCTGTAGCCTACTAGCCCACTTTCGACATGTTAAAGAGATGATTTGGGTGATTAGTGATGCTGTAGCCTACTAGCCCACTTTCGACATGTTAAAGAGATGATTTGGGTGATTACAGAAGTGATGCTGTAGCCTACTAGCCCACTTTCGACATGTTAAAGAGATGATTTGGGTGATTACAGAAGTGATGCTGTAGCCTACTAGCCCACTTTCGACATGTTAAAGAGATGATTTGGGTGATTACAGAAGTGATGCTGTAGCCTACTAGCCCACTTTCGACATGTTAAAGAGATGATTTGGGTGATTACAGAAGTGATGCTGTAGCCTACTAGCCCACTTTCGACATGTTAAAGAGATGATTTGGGTGATTACAGAAGTGATGCTGTAGCCTACTAGCCCACTTTCGACATGTTAAAGAGATGATTTGGGTGATTACAGAAGTGATGCTGTAGCCTACTAGCCCACTTTCGACATGTTAAAGAGATGATTTGGGTGATTACAGAAGTGATGCTGTAGCCTACTAGCCCACTTTCGACATGTTAAAGAGATGATTTGGGTGATTACAGAAGTGATGCTGTAGCCTACTAGCCCACTTTCGACATGTTAAAGAGATGATTTGGGTGATTACAAGTGATGCTGTAGCCTACTAGCCCACTTTCGACATGTTAAAGAGATGATTTGGGTGATTAGTGATGCTGTAGCCTACTAGCCCACTTTCGACGTGTTAAAGAGATGATTTGGGTGATTACAGAAGTGATGCTGTAGCCTACTAGCCGCACTTTCGACATGTTAAAGAGATGATTTGGGAGATTACAGAAGTGATGCTGTAGCCTACTAGCGCACTTTCGACATGTTAAAGAGATGATTTGGGTGATTAGGGATGCTGTAGCCTACTAGCGCACTTTCGATGTGTTAAAGAGATGATTTGGGTGATTACAGAAGTGATGCTGTAGCCTACTAGCGCACTTTCGACGTGTTAGAGATGATTTGGGTGATTACAGAAGTGATGCTGTAGCCTACTAGCGCACTTTCGACATGTTAAAGAGATGATTTGGGAGATTACAGAAGGGATGCTGTAGCCTACTAGCCCACTTTCGATGTGTTAAAGAGATGATTTGGGAGATTACAGAAGTGATGCTGTAGCCTACTAGCCCACTTTCGACATGTTAAAGAGATGATTTGGGTGATTAGTGATGCTGTAGCCTACTAGCGCACTTTCGACATGTTAAAGAGATGATTTGGGAGATTACAGAAGGGATGCTGTAGCCTACTAGCGCACTTTCGACATGTTAAAGAGATGATTTGGGAGATTACAGAAGTGATGCTGTAGCCTACTAGCGCACTTTCGACGTGTTAGAGATGATTTGGGTGATTACAGAAGTGATGCTGTAGCCTACTAGCGCACTTTCGACAAATTAAAGAGATGATTTGGGTGATTACAGAAGTGATTTCTTAACAGTGCTTTAACTTGGTGCTATTTATTCTTAGTGAATTCCCCTCTGTGTGTTGTAAATGGCCAAAACATTGCCCTCATAAGTCTATGAATCATAAGCTTATATGTGCATTTTCTGCAGGTTCTCTCATATCACGCCTCTGCGGCGGAGGAAGAGACGCAGGCGCTCCAGGTAACTGTGGTAAATTACAGTTTCTTCATTTACTAGTTTTCATCCTTTATGTCATAAAAGAGATATAAAAGACAGTTGGCTTTCTGACAGATGTCAGTGTAAACCATCTGACGTTATCTTCTGCCCCGAGTTAACCATTGATACATGGGTAGTTCACCCAAAAATGAAAATTATGTCTAAGATCACACTGTATCCGTGGCAACATCTTGCACAAGCCCTCGTGGATAATTGCTTCAATAATTGTGTTTTTCCACACAATGTTTTAACATATTTCATAGCTTCAGACACACACAGCTGTGTGAGGAGGGTATTTCCATCAAGCACAGGTTGCTTGGATACAGCATATGGAAAAACAAGCAATGAAAATTGTCTTAGCGCCAAAATTTCAGCTTCAATTGAGACCAATTTGTTCCTTAATTACACCAATTATTCTCATGAAGAAAAGGTCAACATGTAGATTTATCACTGTTTGCATAATTCATAAGGCACGCAAAAGGTTTACAGCACATGAGGATGTACTTATTTTTTGAGTATGATGGAATAGGAGGTTAAACGTTGATATCATTATTTAAAAATATGCTAATAATAATGTGTGAAGTCAATATGAAATTAAAATTGAACCTATTTATGTTCTTAACACACTGTAAGTTCTTGGTCTTGTAGTGCATGATTCTCCTTTGCCTTCTTGATAACATTTTACAACAGGAAAGACAAACAACAGGATATAGAGAAACAGAGTGATCAGACTGTATTTATGAGCTCTGCATTATGCAATGCAGCGTTTCAGCCACAAGCACACAAACTAATGCTCATCCAGTGTACAGCTAACTGCTGATCACAGCTCATTGATTATTAATGCCTGACAGACGGTGATCTCTTGCCTTGCAGTTTGAATGTTTGTTGAGTGAATAAATAATTGTGATTGTACAGATGAGTGTGAGTGTGAGTATGTTTACGGATGAACTCAGCTCTGTATTGGAGTGATTGCTTGCTTGTTAAATGAAATGTTTTGGTTTAATGTTCTCTCTCTGCAGGCAGCTACCATCCCTTCGGCTCAGTCTTACAGACTGCTGGACTTCAGCTTCAGCGATTTTGACCTCACGGACACAGAGACGACCCAGGCAACCATCCGTATGTTTGTGGACCTCAAACTGGTGCAGAACTTTCAGATGAAGTACAAGGTAACTGTTCTGTGGCCCCATTGTAAGCAAGTCCATTTGAAATAATAATAAGAATAATAATGCACTCAAAAGTATCTCAGATGTGAAAATATAGCCAGAACAACCTGACAACTACCTAGTTATGTTCTAAAAATGAACTAGAACAACCATCACCCAACAACCTCCTAGCAACCAATCAGAACATCTTAGCAAGTGCCTAGCAACTCTCTAGGACTCTGTAACAACCACTTTGCAACAACCTAGCAACTGCCTAGGACACCATAATAACCAACTAGCAACCACCCAGAACACCCTAGCAACCACCTAGACACCACCTGGCAATGCCCTAGTATCCACCCAGAACAACCTAACAACCACTTAGCAATTCTCTAGCAACCACTTAGGACATCCTAGAAACAACTTATAAAACAACGCCCTATCAAGTACCCAGAACAACCTAGTAATGCTTTAGCAACCACCTAGGACATCAAAACAACTAGCAACTGCCTAGCAATGATCTAGCAACTGCATAGGGCTCCATAACAACTACCTAGCAACCAGCTATAACAATCTAGTAACCACTTAGCAATGATTTAGCAACCACATAGGACACCCTAGAAACGACATGGAAACCACCTAGCAACACCCTAGCAGCCACCCAGAATAACATAGTAACCCCCTAGTAATGCCCTAGCAACCACCTAGATCACAATAAAAGCCAACTAGCAACCTCCTAGCAATGCCCTTGCAACCTCCCAGAACACCAAATTAACCACCTGGCAATGCCCTAGCAACCACCCAGAACAACCTAGTAACCACCTAACATTGCTCTAGCAACCACCTAGATCACCATAAAAGCCACCTAGCAACCACCTAGCAACACACTTGCAACCTCCCAGAACACCAAAGTAACCACCTGGCAATGCCCTAGCAACCACCCAGAACAAAGCAACAACCTTGTAGCAATCTAGCAACCACATTGGACTCCCTAAAATCCATCTAACAACACCCTATCAAAACCCTAGCCACCACACAGAACAACCTAGTAATTGCTTAAAAATGTCTAGCAACCACCTTGGACACTCTAGAAACCAAATAGCAACATCCTAGCAACCACCTAGAATAACCTATTGCCCTAGAAACCACCCAGACCAAGCTAGCAATGATGTAGCAACTTTCTAGCAACTGCCTAGCAATAATCTAAATACCACCTAGGACACCATGACAGCCAACTAGCAACCACCTAGAATAACTTAGCAACCACGTAGCAACCATCTGCAACCACCCAGAACACCACAGGAACCAACTGGCAATTCTCTAGCAACCAACCAGATCAAAGCAACTACCTTGTAGCGCTCTAGCGACCAGTTAGGGCTCCCTAAATCTACCTACTAACACCCTATCTAAACCCTAGCCACCACCCAGAAGAACCTAGCACCTGCCTTAAAATGCCGTAGCAACCACCTAGGACACGTAACAACTACCTAGCAACTACCCAGAACACCTTAGCAACTACCTATCATCCATTGATATTCCAACAAACATTAGCACTTTTTAGATTGTAAAGTATTCAGACTACACAAGGTGTTAATTGCCTTCAAATCAAACTTTTTAGTTGTCTTGATGGAATATTCCTTTCTAGTTACTAATATATTTTATACATAGTGCATAAAAGGTATGTTTGGGGATTGGAGATACCATTATCATCAAGTATACATGAAGAGATGTCCTCTTTCTTCAGCAGTTTGAACCATAATGGCCAGATCAGCTCCAGTAAAACAGCAGCCTATAATAGTAAAACTCCAGCTTCACTGTGTGTTTCACAGGCTGCTTTAAGCTCCTTTTATGGCCTTCATTGCTAGCCAAGACATCTTCATGCAAGACAGAAAGATGGGCCTTTTTATTGGTTTTCCGTGTCTCCCAGCACGGAAAGGAAATAAATAGTCCTTTAAATATGTTTAATGAAGTACACTTATATGAGATCAATAGTATGTAATCCCACTTTTGGCGAAACATTCAGTTGGAAATAGATTATTTAATCAAGTCTTTCTCTTTGAATAGATTGAGTTCTACCACCACGTTTCTTTCAGTCTTTTGATCTGTATATCTATGAAAGTAACTAGTTACCCTGTTTCCTGTTTCAGAGTTTGTGTCAGTGGATATTAAGTGTGAAAAAGAACTACAGAAAGAATGTAACGTACCATAACTGGCGACACGCCTTCAACACGTCCCAGTGCATGTTTGCTGTGCTGAAGTCTGGTCGGCTACAGGTCAGTGATTCCAGTCGATTATAAACACAGCACAGGCCAAGGTCACGCGAACTGGCGCCTGGCGTACAGATTCAGCTTGAGTATGGCACAAATCAGTAACCACGTCGACACCAGTTAACACATAGAGTCCTTGCCTTGTATTTAAACAGTAGCTAGGATGCAAGTTTTAATGATTAAATCAGCCTCATATAGAGGACTAAAAAAGGTATTAATTAATGCAATGTTGTTTAATTAACCATAAATTTGTAGTAAGTGCTCTTGAAAGAGGCTGAGAGCTTCGGACCTTTTATAGGGAACGCAGTTTATAAGCAGAAACGGAGCAAGCCGAATGGTTTTATTATGCATTCCACTGTAAATGTCTTCTGTTGTTTACTGTTGTAGTTAATCATTTGCATTCGTATACATGTTTTCTTTGAACAGTAAAGTCTTTCATTGACAGTATTTTCTATGTTTAATCAGCTTTTTTTAATCGATTTTTAACAAGAAGTTGTTGTGATTTCATCATTTGCTCTTGGTTTCTAATTATGAATGTGTAAAAACCTTAAACTGTGTCTAAACATGGGGTATGCTTGTAAACGTGGGTATGCTTGTAATATTGATATTAAGGATGCATATATCTTTATAGCTTTTTGGATGCCATACTGTAACATAATGGCCCTGTTTCCACCGCACGTTACGGTTCGACTCGACTCGCTTTACGTTTCTGAGCTTGCATTTCCACTGCAGTTTAGTGCCCCTCAACATTTACATTTACGCATTTGGCAGACACTTTTATCCAAAGTGATTTACAGTGCACTTATTACAGGGACAATCCCCCCGGAGCAACCTGGAGTTAAGGTCCTTGCTCAAGGGGCTTGAACCCTGAGCCGCAACCACTGAGCCACCACTGCCCCAATATTACATTTATGCATTTGGCACAATGGTGGTGGCTGTGGGGCTCGAACCAGCATCCTTCTGATTACCAGATTACCAGATATGTGCTTAGACCACTACACAACCACCAGACCACTACACCACCACCATGGGTGTGATTATAGGCTGATCGTCTTTGTGTCGTAGTTGTGTCGCCTCTACTGCCGTGACATCATCTTAAACACAACACAAACTGACCTAAACAATAACACGACTGCTAGCTGTTAGCTGCTAGCTCATTGTGCTGCATAAAGCAGTTGTTGCATGGTGATTTCACACAAGTGTAACCGTTAAATTGGACTGGTTGTTTTAGAAGCTTTCCAGTAGCTGCTCAACTAAATAAAGTGAAGCTTTCAAGCAGAGTATAGAGTTAATATAACAAAACGTACCATCCTCCATCATGGCTGAGTCCAGGGCACTCTCCATCCCATTACTCGCTGGTTTAGATAGCGTCCATTTGGTTGAACCACTTCCACTTTTCCTTGATGGTTCTTTTAAGTATTTTTTTTTTTTACTTTTCCCTAGACTGTTGGTAGGTCAGGTGGCAGCCGTGTGCGGCCAACAGCCGAGACACTTCCTGCGAGACTTTTTCGTTTCGCTCATCGCTAACGAGTGGACCGTCTGCACCTCGTTTATTGACCATGGCGTGGTTTTGCGCACAGCCATTTCTTTTTTCACAATTCGAAATTCACATAAACAAATTATACTACTATCGCTGTTGCTAACTTTAAAACTAGCGGGTTGATGTCGCGTGTTGGAAATCCAGTGACGCTGGTAGTGACGATTCTCTCTGACCAATCAGTGATCTGCAGGATTTTGACGTCACATTTAGTATCGGCTCGGCTCGCTTGGAACCTCGACCGAGGTGGTACTAAAAAAAGTATTTGGCACCAGGTACTATCCACAGTTCAAAACCCCAAAAAAGCGAGTCAAGTTGTACCGTGCAGTGGAAAAGGCCTCATAGGCATGCTCCCGAAGCAAAGGCTGTTCTAAAATAGGATTATGCTGCCCTGTGAAAGGAAACGATTATGCTACCTTCTAAAATTCCTTCTTTTGGCAAAATTCTAAGGCAGCATCTCATCCTATTTGTATGATTCATTAAGTTGCTTCCAACGAAGAGCATTTCATAGTAGACACTT